>NC_090075.1:4993953-5244609 GCF_038355195.1 Osmerus mordax
CACACACACCAGAAAGATGACATACACTTCCCAGAATCCCCTGCCATCTCCTTATTGGTTACATCCCACCCTTTCATCTCTCTCTCTCACTCTCTCTCTCACACACTTCTATCGCCGTTGGAGTGGCGCGTTCCCCAACTTTTTCACTCACCGCCATTCCTCCCAAGGTACTGTCATCTTCACCCCTTTATTTCTCATACATTCTTCCTTTCTCTACCATACCTTTACTCACTCTATCACTTCCTCACTCTCCCGCTCATACAACCCTATCTCTCTCTGTCCTATCACCTTCTTTCACTCTCCCTCACTGACTCATTCTCTCTCCCTCTCCCCCTCTCCCCCTCTCATATCATTCTCCGGAGGGATAGAGCGGCATCCTTTGATCTGGTCCTACTTTTTCCCCCCCCTTGCCAGAGGTTGAGGAATCCTGAAATGGGAAGTGCTCTCCAATTAGTTTGGGTTAAATATTTCAGAGGCTACGGCAGAGCCCTTCCCCCAACCCCATCGCCCCCTCCACGCTCCCCTTCCAGAAGAGTTCCCCAGTCGGCACAACAGAGGACTGCAGAAAGCTTCGACCCTCAACCCTGTAATGTGGACTCGACTGGAACGGCTGCTAGGTTTGCACTACAAGACCCACGTAGAAAGGCTTTGAAACGTGCCTGCTAGGCTCAAGACCCAACAGGTCGCGGATCCATCCAGGGAGAGCTGGGGGATGAGTCACGATCAAGCATGCAGTGGTGAAAATGCTGAATGAATGAAGTAAAGGTTGAATTGAAAGTTTACCGTCAATTCTTTCCTCAGCGAAAATCCACTGGGTCCAATAGTTGGAGCGTTTGTTGCAGTGCGAGCCGACAAGCCTGATTTCATCGGATTTCACATAACAGGCCTATTTCTCAACCTTAAAAAACAATAGCTTTTGTATGAGAGTTTGAGAATGGTGTTTAATAACCTGAACATATACAGGAACATTTTTCCAATGATCCAAGCATATAGAATGTGACACACTAACTCAATTAGACCAGAGAGCACCTGGCAGCATTAGCGACGGTGACTATAGCAACACAGTAGTACCATACGACCATAACAATCTGCAAGGTGTGACACTGTACATATCCATTACTTTAATTTGTTCTTGAATTCTTTATCCTTGACAGCTCGTGAGTAACTCCCCAGCACCTTACACAAAGAGCTGTTGTACATCTGGCATGAATGCGGTAGGATACCGTCCCTCAGGGGCATGTGTCGAGGAGAAGGATTCCTTTTTGGTAGTGAAGGACGAAAAGAACACACAGGTGTCACCCTCAACCTTCACCGGCAACCGGACACCCCTCTCCCGTGTTCCTGGTCCCCGTGAAAGGAGAGGATGAAAGGGAGCCGCTGGAGGCGAGGACGGACCAGGCGTGCTCACGACGGCTCCGTCAGCCGCCCATCAAACCGCCCCCTCCCCGGCACCCCCGCCCCAATGCCCCTCACACCCCCCTGACCCCCACCCTGCCGCCCCCGCTTCCCCCCCCTCTTGAGTTCCAATACAGGAGACAATGTGAGGGTGGAAGTGGTCCCACCAGTTTGACTATGGTGAGGTGGAAGGGGCGTGGAACCCTACAGACCAGCAACCAGCTTCCCCATGCCCCTCCCCCACTCTCCCCCCCCCCCCCCCCACACACACATGCCACGCCCCCTGTGGTGATGACCGTCTAACACAGAGAGCTCTATACCCCTCTCTCCCCATCCTGACCCCAGGTTAGCACCTTTGACTTGAACAGTGGGACTGCAGGAAGACTGTCAATCAAGTCTAGGGCTCACACACACACACACACACTAAATACACACCAACACATTTCAAATGCACGTACAACACCAAATACACACACATTCACACTTACAAACACACATGCCCCTTAGTATAAACACAACAATGCTTTGCTGTAGGCCTCACTAGCATTCGGACAGCACAGGAGCTAGTCAACACTATCAGGTGAGAAACATCAGTGTACACTATGTGTACCAGGAGGCCATTTTCTCTGCAACTCAGTTTCACAGCACCTAATATAATCTTGGGGACTAGCACAGCAACTAAATTATTCAATTTACGCAAACTGTTGCCGGCTTATTAATTTTTTAGATTTCCTTTTGAAGTGTGTTAATGAGGTTTGCAAGTGCTGCGCTTTTCGAAAACGAGTCCCTGAGCCCAGCTCGCCTTTTCTCCGGCAATCGTTCGTCCCTGCGTGGGGAATGTGGAATAATCGAATTAAAGGAAATGAAAGAGGAGAGACATGCAGGTGAGCGGCCCCATGGAAACCACGACAAGGCAGGCTGACGGGAGCTGAAAGGAGCCCGGCGTGCGGCTGCAAGTCGCTCTGAGCGACGACCGGCGACTCACCCCCGTTAGACAATGACCGCCTATTTTCTCTAATGCGATGATTTTACCATCTGGAGAAACTATAGACAGGTATAAAGGGTCGAGAAGAAATTGGCAATCGCTCATTGCGGGATGAGGAGGGAACGAAAGCCGGAGACTGAGAAAGGGAGGGAGAGGGGGGTGGGGGAACTTGAGAGAGCGAGAGATGGAGAAATAGAGAGAAAGGGGATAGTCAGAGCCGAGGTGAGTTTTTTTTCCCCGAGACGATGCAGCGCTGACCAATCATGCCCGCTTAAATCCATTCATTTTCTGCACTTGGTTAATGGGAGTATTGATTGTCCAGTGGCTGCTCTAATGAGCCATTGGCCGTGATGGAGGTGGAAGGTGGGCTGAATTAAGAAGCCTCTCCACCCTCTCCCCACAGCTCCCTTACTAGGGAGGCCCTCGCATGGGCCATGGCGGCTAATGACCACGTCAGCCCGGGCCAGCTGGAGGCTCCATTACCTGCCCGCTCTGCACTTGATCACATCTCCAGACTACGATTCCCAGAGGACACCGCTCCAGACTCCCCACTGAGTCATCAATAGGACCGACACGTCAAACGAACGTCAAACCAATCATGACTCAGTGTGTCCTACAGCCCCCCCCCCCCCCCCCGGACTCAGGCCCCCTTAGACCCCTGCCCCCCCCCTCCCCCCCACCATCCCACACCCAAGCCCCTGCCCCCACCGTCTCATGCACCCCTCCCCAAGTTCCATGCCCTCCCACCCCACACCCATCTCCACCATGTCCATACGGGCTGTTATGATTCCTGTGTCATTTAGTGCTGATGAAGTGCATGCGAAGCACAGCTGATTCATTCCTGATATCCCTTTGATGCGACAGCACATGCCAGAGAAAAGAGGGCGTCCTTACTGAATGTTACACAGCTTTGAAATCAGAGACAGGACTGTGTGGGTGAGCCAATCTGACATCTCGTAATTGGGGGAAAACCGTGACAAGGTTAGCTATGACGCAATAATGGCACAACCACAAAGACCTGTGTGCCATTGGTTGTCACCCAGGTGACACGCCCAAGAGGGCAGGGAGGTCCTGGTACCACAAACATAGGAGTCTTCACCCATGGGCAGAACCGTGTGGTCAGGAGCACAGGATCCAAGCCTCAGGGCTTGATCCTGTCTGGGGCGGATCCTGTCTTCTCGAGTCTGGGGCGTAATCAAACCATGGGGAGGGAGGGGGGGGGGGGCATGGGTACAGTGGTGCAACGGAGAAACAAACAGCTCTGGTTTGGACCGACGAGTGCCTCCGACACCCCAACGCTCCCCCCGACCCCCCCCCCCCACCCACACCCACCCCCCTCCCCCCAAACACCGTTCTGCTATGCATCAGAGCCCTTGTGTGTTTATCGCCGGCGTAAACTGCGATAATATAAACCGGGGTGCCACATCACTGATCAAGAGCAAACAAGCCGCTTTTCTGGATGAGTTCCCCTGGCAGCGCGCGCTCTGCATTACTAACAATCACGCCGAGGGTCTGACAGGGCCTCGTCCGTCTGAGGCACTCCCTCTCCGGGGTCCGTCGGGACAAAAGGAACGACCGCCTAACTTGCCAGATGGGTTTCAGTGAGGGGGAGTGGTAGGAGGCCTCAAATGACTCAGAATATCGGAAAGAATATTAACAGGATGCTCTGGTAAACACGACAAAATAGCCAACAAAAAAAACGATCTGAATATCCAGCTCACTTAGATACATTTCCTTTTTCCGAAAGGGCACGCTTTGCCTCACCAAGCGGCCACTGGAATCTCACACCCACATGGAAGGTCTGATGGTCTATAAACAAAAGTGCGGTCGGTAAACGGAGCCAGCATCTCTACCATGCGGCCAGTGTAGGAACCGGCTCCAAGAACAAACTTCTGGAGGGTAGGCCAAAGCATATAAGGGCTGACGATCATTACCACATTTTTGGAGGAATGTTCTCACATTTTTGGAGGAATGACCTGTGGCATTGAGGAGGAGTCGATAGCCTCAACCTCCTTCAGTTACACACCAGCTGCACCGCCACGCCGACACAGATGGAGATGAAAAAATGGAGCGTCAGCGAGGCAGAGGCAGTTTTCTGAGGTCAAACAGCTCCGAGGTGCCTTGGAAAGGCGAGGTGTCAGAGCTCATTTGTCTGCAGAAGGTGGACATCGAAGGTCCGGCAGATGCCGAGGAACCTCGTGCGGCGGCTTGTGAGAGAGCGCGCGGGCGGACGAGGATGAAGTCATATTAGAGAGCCCTTTCCCTCCGCGCTGTCCAGATAGCCCCCGACGGCGCTCTCTAATAATATCTCCCTCGGAATTAGCGGGGATCAATGCTGCCCGGCGAACAGAGAGCTTTCGCTGGAGAGAGTGCGCACGAGAGAGAGAGAGACAGAGAGAGAGAAGGAGAGAGAGAGAGGGCGGGGGGAGGGGGGGGTAGAGAAGGAGAAGCTTTCCAGTGGCAGATGGCGGGCAGTTTATCACTTCAATTAACTCCCCGGCCGATGCTGGCTTGGCCTATTGGGACTCGTCCAGTTCGCTTCTCACTTTTCTCGCAGAGCTGCACATTACAACATCTTCTCAAATCAAATTTCCTCAACCTGACAGGGACCTTCATCCTCATTTCAAGGCCTTAACTTCCACTATGTTCGAACAGCGGACAGGTAAATAGATTTTGTTACAATCCTGCAAAATTCACCCGCAAAACAGGGAGGAGTAGAAAATGCTAGTTAGCAGTTGGCTTTGTTGGTTTGTGGATTAGTTCGGTTTCAATCGTTTGCTTAAGAGATCGAGGATTAGAGTTTGATTTTATTTCCGAAGTGTTTGTGTGAAGAGTTAGGATGTATTGGGGAATGCATTGTGTGTCTTGCCCAACGATTCCAGACTTCACAAAAGCAACAACAGGAGATTTGGGCTGAGACAGAAGACTGAAACTCCCTTCACCTCTGATTTCAGTGATGTGACACACAAGCCTGTGTCATTTGTGGCACTCCCCCCCCCTCCCTCCCTCCCTCTCCTCCACCTTTCTCCAATCTTTCTCTCTCTCCTTTCATTCCACGTACTTAAGCACAGCCAAGGATTTCTTCGATGGCATTTTGCAATTCAAGACTGTCACGATAATCAAATTCATCCCCATTTTTTTTCATACCACAGGCGGAAATGGAGGAGTATTCAACGACATTATCACTTTGCCTCGGGTTTCCAGGTTCTATTTAGCTCCTTGAGCTTTTCTCACATCAGCATGAGTGTTCCAAAGAAATCATTAAGAAGCTGAATTCTCAAGACAGAGACCCTGTCCTATACTTTTCTCCATGGCTTGATTTTTTGGGAGCCTCCAAGCAAGACTATAAATGCAATCAATACAAGTACTTCTGAGATTTAGAGGCTCCACATCACAGACCAAGGGACAATCCGACCTTGCGTTACGTGAGAAGGGTTGGTGAATCATGCCACCAATACACGGCACTAACTCTCAGAGCAGAATCACTCAGATATGAGGAGAAGGTTGGTTTACCCTCATCAGCATATCAAATTAACGGCACGAGAATCTCGGTTTGAGATAAACAATTGTCACACTTTGGTCTGATTGTATTGCATGTAGACTGTGTGTATTCTAGGTTAGCTCAGTGGTAATGAGGTTAATGGTTTGTTTGTGGCAATCTCTTCTCCTCTTTCCCTCTCACCTCCTACTCTCCTCCCTCCCTCTCTTTTCCTCCCTCTCCCCTTCCACCCCTCTCACCCCCCCCCCCCCCCCTCTCCCACTTTCTCTGTCTCCCTTTCTCTCCCCCTCTCTCGGTCTTTTCTGAATGAGAGGCCTGAAGTGGGTAATGTATTCCAGGGCTTGTTGCTGCTCCATCCTCTCTGCAGAGTGCCCGTGGCGAGGCGAGGATCAGACGGGCAGATCTATCGGGGCTCTCCGCGCAGGCCTGGCACGTCGTCTCTGGCGGGCCTCTGCCTCTCTGTGCTATGTAAACACAGACCAGCGCTGTCAAAGAATACCCCCCCCCCCCCAAAAAGAAAAAAAGAAAGAAAAAAGAAAGAAAAAAAAGAAATAGAACTACACTCATTTCCATATCAAAGTGCTCCCAGTCGCTGGGCAGGGATGCGTCAGGGAAAGTGGCGTGTTAAGAGCGATGTAGGTTAAACTTGCCGATGAGAGAGATGTCAAAAGGTTGCTTCTCTTTGTCAAACATTTCTTCCTCCCTTTTTTTTTTTTACCACAGAACAAGGAGCAGAAATTCACTTTGGTTAAATACTTTTTAGATGCAAAGGGCGAATTTAATTGTGAATATCACAAGGTGCTTAACATGAGCCTGAATGACCTTCAGGAACTTTCTTACGACCTTTAGCACTTATCCAAGTCCTGCTGTTCACTGCAGAATGCAAATAAATGGCTACTTTATGCTTAGTTTACTCCCTTAGGCCCTGGCTAATAGTGAATGTGTTGAAAAGCAGTCCACCCCAAGGGGGTCCAAACCCTCGCTCTGTACACACTGAGCGTTTGACCTGTACCCCACAGTAAACTGACCCTCGGGTTAAAAGCAGTCAAATCCTCTCACGGAAGTACGCGCTAAGCAAGCGGCCAGTTGGTTCTTCACATTAACCAAACACCACAGGTTTACTGTGTCCATCCGCTGGGGCGCGTTCCCCTCTGTCTGCGGGCCGCAACGTAAACAACTCTCCTGGCGTTGCTCCCCCTTCAGGAGGCACTGGGGTGGCCCTTCCCCAAACCCCCACCCCCCCTCCCTCAATCCCTCCCTCCCTCCCTCCCTGTAGAGTTGCCACGCATCAATCAACAACCTCTCTCACACACACACACACAGGACCTCCCCCTACAGCCTAGAGAAGTGGTCCTGACCCTGCCAGGAAAATCAATAGCCCAGTAGAGCCAAAGAGAGAGAAACAGGGGTTGGGGGGGGGGGTGTGTGTGTGTGTGTGGGGGGGGATTAGTAGAAAGCCAACTGTTAAAATATACACATCTGTCAATCAGAACGGGCTGTGAACACACCATCGGGATGGAGGTTAAGACAGAGTTTGGGAAGGTTTTCGGCCGTGGTGGTAAACAGTGGGCGGGGGAGAGATGTGAGTGGAGACAGAGAGAGTCAACGCGTCGCTCTGCTCAGGCTACTTGACGATGCTCCTCCGCGGCACGGCGCGGCAGGGTACAGTGCGGTGTAGCGTGGTGTTGTGTGGTGTTGTGTAGCCAGGTGTAGTGTAGTGTGCTGCAGAGGACTGTCTAGGCAGGGAGGAGGAGGAGGAGAAGCAGTAAGAGGAGGAGGATTAAAAAGGAGGAATACGAAGAGGAAGAGGAAAAGAGGAAATAAAGAGCTATATAACTTGGGTAGGAGAGGATGGAATACGAAGGGGACGCCCATGTCGACCGCCTGAGGGCGGGGGGGGGGGGGCAGACTATCCCTTAGTAGGTCCTGGCTGTGGGAGGGGTGGGTGGGGGGGTAAAGGAGGAGGTACGGTGGAAGGGAGATGTGGTCGGCTGGCTCCCCCATGAGGAGGGCCCACGCCCCTCGCCCTGTGATTGGCAGACGGGTCCTGCCAGTCGAGACGGATTGACAGGGGCCCCCGGCATGTCGACGCGGGCATCGGTCGCCACCAGCAGCCGTGGGTAGCCAAGAGTGGCACACCTATCAAGGGGGCTGGGGGAGGGGGGCCAAGGGGAGGGGGGGGGGGGGGGCAGAGGGGAGGGGGTGACAGGCCTGAAGTCGTCCTTGCTATCAGAGTGAGCAGGTGTAGCTGTCAGTGACAGCCAGGATTTTAAAAGAGGGGGTGGGAGGAATAGTGAGAGAGAGAGAGAGAGAGAGAGAGAGAGAGAGAGAGAGAGAGAGAGAGAGAGAGAGAGAGAGAGAGAGAGAGAGGAGGTGGGGAAGAGGGACGGTGAGCTGCGTATCTTGACAGCCACTGACATGCTTGCGCAGTGACACTGAGGCGTCATATCTCCTCCCTCTACGAAGGTGAGGGGGGGACGTCTAACCCCACTTTCAGGTAGGGCTGGGGGCGAGGGGGGGGGGACGGGGGGTACAGGGGTGGATTCGGCAGGGGTCCTGAGGCATAGCGAGACAGAGCGCTGTCGCGAATCGCCTTGTGGAGCGTGGACACCCCCTGCACACGGTGCCCTGCTCCACCTGTCAGGTCTCATCAGGGTCCGTCATAGCTGTTTACACTGCTGACACCTCATTACGCCCCTTAAAGCTGAGCAATCAGACACCCTCCTCCTCTTTACCTTCCCCCACTTCCTCTGTTTTCCAGCCCCCCACCCCCCCTTCCCCCCCCCCCACTCCTACATTAGGGGGGTGAATTATTGACGGAATCCTTCACTTGATACATTCATCCCTCTCTTTTTCGGAGCGCTAGGCCTGAAATGTAAAAATATCCAATAAGAAACATCTAGTCCTATCTGTTCCATGTTTGGGTATTCATCTATTATTGAAGTGCCCCTTCGCCCCTTTGCCGCCCCCCCCCCCCCCCCCCAAAAGTTGAAAGCAAGTTATTTTTACTTGATCCAACACAGCAGATCTTTTAACCTCAGCCGTTCCTGGGATCTTCGACAAGATCATATTTTTTTTTTTTACAGTAATATGCTTCATGCGCTATTAATATTCCGGGTAGTTATTAGGAAAACAGGCCGTGATTGGCTGGTGGATCTCCTGTGTCGGAGTCACAACGGTTGAGGAAGAGCCTTAGCCACCGTGGAACACCCACACTTCTCAGGTGACTCGTCCGACACGGGGCCGGTGGCGTGGCGCTTTCCCGGGACCCCGCCGAGCCGCAGCCCCACGGAGAGGTGGGCACAGTCGGAGAGCAGGGTGTCATCGTTCCAGATCAGCATCGCCGCTGGGCCGGAGCCTCCAGGAGAGGGGGTGACAGGCAACACCTTGCGGGGGGGGGGGGGGAGGGGGTTGACTGACGAGCCGGCACACTTGATGTCTGGATCGATCACAGGGGAAAGGGGAGATGGGAGCGGAGGGGCGTAGAGGAGAGGGGTGGCTGGGGTGCCCGTCAATCTAAGGCTCCTTTGGTAGCGTGGGTGTGCGTGGGTGTGTGTGTGTAAGCAGGCAGGGGGTGGGGGGTCTCCAGTCTTGGGCTCGGCCTCAGATTCCAAAACAGCCACGGCCCTCGTGCCAAGTACGTCCTCAGACTGTGGTCTCACTGGGGGCCGTCAGGGTGTTCCGTGCCATCAGACGGGCACACTGCCACAGTGGGCACACTGTCGTCCTAGTGCAAACAACACTTCCACTCAGATCACAGATACAGTAGTGGGGGCATTCCTAAAGCATAACCAAATGTCAATTTCCCTAACAAAAACCAAATTTCGTAAGAAACGTAGCCTATGTGGTGGAAAAATTGCAACAATTTCTATAACAACCAAAGCTTTAATCAGCACTGATGTTATTTCTGCCCCCAAAATAAACAGATGTGTTTTCTTTTTTTTTTCTTCTTTTTTTTATCAGAAACAGGATTACAAAGAATGCTTCCACTTTGGGGAAAGAAAAGTTGTGCAACAAAGAGACAGACGTTGAGATCACAGTGTCGGCCATCACACATTTCCCCCCAAAACGCTGAAAGAAAACACGTTTCGCTCATTGGGACGCAGAATCGAATTTTCCTTTTTCACAATTGTTTCATATAGAGCTTGGTGCTGTGGTAAAAATGTCTTGCATACCGCCAAAACGTGAATATTTCATATCTGCGTATAATCCGTGGGTCTCTGATGGCTTTGCTGATAATTATGTTTTTTTTTCACTCAAAGCCCTTCACCATCATTCTAAAGGCGTGTTTAGCACCGAATTTGAAGAAAAAGAGGGAAGGAGGGGTCGGGCTCCGCAATTTTCAATATTTCCTAGTGTCATGGCAACGACTTTTAATCCATATTCCATTCAAACTCTCCCTGGATGGTTTCTGCAACGTTTTGCAACAAACAGGAGGCTTCAAAACGAGAAAAATGTTTAATATTCCTGGAGCTCATGCCATTTTCAGGCATAGATAAAGAGCCACGGTGTTTGAAAGCCAAACTGTGACGCTGAAAGCGAACACCGGTATCACAGCAGGGATCGCCCTATCAACCAGTAAGAGTCAACAACACACAGCGCCCTTCGACTCGACTCATGTAGAGTATAAAGCAGAAGATAGGGTTAGGGTTAGGAGTTAGGGTGGCTAGGGAGTCAGGTGGCTGAGTGGTGAGGGAATCGGGCTAGTAATCCGAAGGTTGCCAGTTCGATTCCCGGTCATGCCAACTGACATTGTGTCCTTGGGCAAGGCACTTCACCCTGCTTGCTTTGGGGGGAATGTCCCTGTACTTACTGTAAGTCGCTCTGGATAAGAGCGTCTGCTAAATGACTAAATGTAAATGTAAGATAGATAGCCCCTCCCACTGACTATCCCACCAGCCCCAAACAAGAAAAGAAGCCAAAAACTTGGCAACCATATTCTAACCCCTTAATATAGGTCATATTTAATGCCCCCCACCCCCGTCCCCTCTCAACAACATTTTAATTTGCATCTAATTAAACACAATTCCAAGACTTCCAGAAACCCCTCAAACTATTACATTTCAGGGGAAGGAATTATCAAACGTAACCCAGACGTGCATCATTTATTTTGTCTTGAGGCGCCACGAACAGATGTTCTATCTAGAATAAGTCTTTCTACAGACAGGTGGTAAAAAAAAGAAGAGAAAAAGAAAAAAAAGGTCAAGCCTCAAAATCCCTTATTTGAATTTCTGAGCGAGAAGCTTCTCATATCTCAGTGTCACATGCCACGTGTTCCACCTTGATTCCTCCCTCTGCTGCTCCACCCTTCCAACCCCCCCACAGTGACACAACTAGTCACCCGTGGCCAATTACCGTTACACAGGGTACCTGCGTCAGTCCTCTCAAGTCCCCTTTCTACACCATGTGAGACAGGACTGGACCCAGGGGTGGGCCCTGCAAGCACAACACAGGCCCAAGTCTGGCTCACTTGGGCTCAGCATGGCTCATCCTTTTCTCTCTGGTTGTCTCTCTCCCTCTCTCTCCCTCTCTCACTTTCTCAAGGAAATGGCTAATTCTACTGCCCCCCCCCCCCCCCTTCTGCCCACTGTGAAAACATAACCAGCAGCGTGCATGTGCACACGATTTACACAAACACACACAAACACACATGCTTGCAAGCACACACACACAGCTCCAACTCCCAGGGGCCTCATGAGGAGAAACATGTTTCAGAAATGCTGCAATCTCTTCGTCCCCAGCCACCAACAGTGCCCTCCCCAACCCTATGACATCCTCCCTCCGATCCCTCCCTCCCTCCGATCCCTCCCTCCCTCCGATCCCTCCCTTCCTCTCTCTCTCCCTCAGCCCTTATTGTCTTGGTTCTCCAGTGGCAGACATTGTTTCTAGAGTTACAATAACAGAAAATGGATCCATTTGGATAATTAGTGTTGTCTCTGGTTCCCCCCCCCCCAGCAAATGAAAGTAAATAAACCCAATCAAATCAATCTGCATAGTTTATGAGATTGCTATGAAAACAACACAGCCCCACATTAAAATCAATAGCGAAATGCACCAGGGGTGATTTCTCTGTGATGTGATGCCAGAAGGAGACCGAAAAAACGTTAGCTAGCTACGGAAATAGACGGTAGGACCGTATATGCCCTTCCGACAATGCAAGTTATTCTGCAGGAGGAGGAGGGGGGGGGGGGGCCCTAGCTGGCCGTGCTCAGGTTTCTCCTTGCTTGTGTACACGGTGCTCTTCAACTAATCATGCAGTGGAGGGGGTTTGCTCAGGCACACAGACATCCTTGTAAGACAGGGAAGAACTTGTGTTTCGACAGTCGCTGTATGCTCTCGGCTGGAGAGAGGTTTTCGCTGCATCGTCCCTATGAGGCCTCTTTACTGTATAACCAAAATGGAACATGCCCTTTCAATGTTTACGGTTAGTTCAATAGTTTACAGTTTTTCATTCTGGGTGTAATTAACATTGGCCACAGCTTTTCTAGGAATATAATTTAAAGCTGTTACATGCACTCCGAACCCTGGAAAAAAAAGGCAGTTGGGTCGATTTTGAACTCACGGATTGTGAAAGAATGAATAGATCCACAAACACTCACTTTACTTGTAACCATGAAACCGAACAGGAATGGCAACACTTAAACATTCAACATATTTTGGATTTTCTGTGGAAATGTTTATTCGTACAGTAAATTCGCCTTGTTCGTTTGGTCCCTCTTCCAAACAAACGTGCTGCATCTATGGGAAACATTTGTTCAATCTCTTTACAAAGAATTGTTCTGTAAAATAAATGTGAAAACTGGCATGGGTTGTCAGATTCAGACCCACTTGACACGATTTTGCCCACACGATGCCAGAAGCAACATATCCACTGCCGGTCTTTTATCCACCCTGCCTGAACAAACAAAACCACAAAAAAAACAAGACTAATATCTTTATTAAAAAGCTGTATTTTCCAAAAATGGGCACAATCCCTCAACAGACTGCGACAAAGTCTGTGCGTTGTTGCCGTGCAACCTGGATCAGCACGCTTCCAGAGCCCAGATTGATAATGTAATCTGCATATTTCACACATAAACAGGAAGTGAGTGTTTTGTGGGAATTGTAGGGTTGTGCAGCTGCACCAAAGAGAAGCATACAAAATGACACAACAGGCCTTTTCTTTCTGAGATTCAAGCTGATAGGATTGCAAATACAGGGAGAAGCTTCCATACGCATATTACCATACTGGAGAAGAAAAAAAAAAGTGTTCAGCTCAATGACTGTTCTCTATAGACAGACTAGCCTGCAGTGCCACATGAGGCCACGACACTTTATTGAAGTTCTTCATTTAAGAGTTGGTTTCGTAAAGGTCGAGGGTTCAAGGACATCCCAGAGCTCGCGGCTTCGACCGCCATAATTGGCGAGGACAAACAAAGTGAAAACATTCACAGCCCTCTCGTCCAATCATTACTCATTATTCCGATGACCGAAATGGTGCTCAAACTGCCCGTTGTGCCTCTCTCTCTCTCCTCCCTCCGCCTGATGATAACCTCTGAGTGTTAGCGTGCGTCGGCTTTGAGAGAGCTACACCACCATGCCACTAAATCACTTAGCAACAAATACCAAAGTGACAGGTGGACAAGGATTCTCATGCATGGAAACATGCTTACAACACACACACACACACACGAGTAAAACACCATTATACTGAATTTGCAGATCCAAACGCGAGCGCGCACGCACTCATATAACACATACAAGCTGTGCACACATTCCAAGCACACAAATACACACACCATGAACCAAGCACATGTGCACACAGTACGAAATACCACATGCAAGCTGTTCAGACACGTACAAGCATGTACACGCACACGCACACACACACACACACACACACAGCTAGAATGAAACCCCAGGAGCTGGGTTCTGTTTGTGTCCTTCTCCCTGCTCCTCGACTAGATGAAGATGAAAGAGCCAGAGGAAGGTGAGCTTGAGATTCCCAAAACAGCGCTTTCCCCTGGGCTGCCTTTGTGTGTGTGTGTACACGTGTGTGTGTACGTGTACACGTGTGTGTGTGTGTACATGTGTGGGGGTGTACATGTGTGTGTGTGTACATGTGAGTGTGTGTACGTGTGTGTGTGTGTGTGTACATGTGTGTGCGTGTGCGCCAACTGCCAGCATGTCGTCGTGAACTGGTTATCATTAGTCGGCCTTGAGTTTCTTCAGAGCCACGTCGGAGCGCTACGCACAGAGCCTGTCACAGCCTTTGACAATTAAGAGTCAAACACAAACACACACCATAGGTGTGCGATACAACACGCACACGCAAAGCATGCACTCTCACACGCACACACGGTAGGTGTGTGGCGCACAGCGTCATCGGCTACACGTCCTCATTTGAGAGGTGAGCAACAGGATGAAATGGAGGAGTACTCAATCTGATTTGTTCCAGTGAGTTCGTCTTGTGGGTAATTAGGCGGTGGCCCTTCCAGAAGCCCCTCTAAGACGTGTCAAAGAGATCACAGCGGCCATCTGTGCATGCTGCTGGATTGTAATTGTACCGATTCGTGTGTCTCTCTCCGGGGTGCGCTGAGGAGAAAGGGAACTGTTGGGAGATATTTTTAAGTGCATCCTCCTATTGTAGTTGTGTGTGTTCCTTGACATGAGGCTGACGCTGAACCAGAATCAGGTCAAGCACCAGCTTGACCGCTTCAAGTGTCTGGATGTTTTGATCTGCTTTGATTGTGTGTCCAGTATACACGCACACACACATATTATATACACACATTTGTTGCATAATGCGTACGCAGTATACTGTATACATGTGTTCAAACAAGTGTGTGTAGGGGTGGTCTGGTGGGGTTATGAGGCTGGCTAATAAGCCTGCGAGTGGGAAGGTGGTGGTTTGGGGCTGGTGCACGCCTCTCCGTCTGTCCCCCCCCCCCCCCCCCCCCCCCACACACACACACACACTCCAGCCCATTAGAAACCTGGCACGACGGGTGGGGGGGGGGGGCCTTCCTCCTCGTATAAACTCCCATCGTCTGGTAGAGACCGGGGCTGGAGTGGCGCACACACACACACACTTGGGGGATGTACACACAAACACACACACACACACAGAGAAAGAAAGCCCCATCTGCCTGTGGAGGGCTCCTTACTCCCCAGGCTCTTGTCAGAGTAGGCCCCTCGAGCGCCTGGTGACACGCTGCCTGCTGCCATCTGCCCTGCCCGGCTCTGTCTACACCACTCTGACGACGTGTTTGTGAGTACATGTGGGTACCTGTGTGTACGTACCTGTGCATGTGTGTACCTGCGTGTACCTGTGCATGTTTGCACCTGCGTGCGTGAGTCCTTGTGTGTGCGTGTACCTGTGTACGTGTGCACACAAAGAAGACGCTGAGAGAGAGAGAGAGAGAGAGAGAGAGAGAGAGAGAGAGAGAGAGAGAGAGAGAGAGAGAGAGAGAGAGAGAGAGAGAGAGAGAGAGAGAGAGAGAGAGAGAGAGAGAAGAAAGGAGAAAGGAGAAAGAGTGTGTGTATACATTAATGTGTGTGAGGCAGGTAGGAGAGTGCAGCGGGCATCATATAGAACCTTGTACGTTGACATGAACCATTGATTAGATACGGTTAATGAAGAACATGGAAAAACAGGACCTTCCTTGTGTGGGAGGAAAGATCCCAAGCACTGCCAGGACAGAGGCTTAGCCATAATACACAAGTACTAATAGCTTCATAACAGAGATCGGGGTGTGCCAGATATCGATGTCACTGGATGCAGCATTTCTCTTTTCTAGAAAAAACGAAATGGTAGTTCCATTGTCCCCTTTGAAAAGAGAGAGAGAGAGAGAGGGAGGGGGGAGAGAGGAGAGAGAGAGAGAGAGAGAGAGAGAGAGAGAGAGAGAGAGAGAGAGAGAGAGAGAGGGAGAGGGAGAGGGAGAGGGAGAGGGAGAGGGAGAGGAGAGGGAGAGAGTCCAGCTCAAGCCATGAGCTTGACGGTTCTCAAACATATATGCATGGCCCTGGAGAACCGGGATTCTGGGCCAGGCCCAGGACAAAAACATGTCTGGGCTGTTCGCCCAAGACAACGGAAAAAGAAAGACAAAATAAAGTACTCCTTTATTTTAAGAAGGACGGTAGACCTGATGGGTTGAAGGTCACCTGATAGTAGTGTCACTGAATTAGTCTGGTGATGTACGGTAGTATTGAAATGCTTCAATTACTGTGCAGAGAAGCAGATGGTACCACAACGCAGACTTGTGACTTGGGTCAAACACTCAGAAGCCTATTCCTGACATTCTCCACACAGGCCTTTCATGTTGAAAACAAACGCATGTTATCAGAACATCGGGGTGGGGGTGCACACCAATACTTGCTGTGGGGGGGGGGGGTGAGGAGGGACTGGTAGGTAGGAGAATTTATAACGTGTATTAAGGCCCGTTGAAAGATCCCCTTTGGTAGCATGAATCACGCTTCAGTTCGGCCGAGAGAAAAAATGTGCTAGCGCTCTGACCTTGACAGTCCTCGTGATTTACAAGGTCGCTCCGGAGGAGAGAGGGGGTCCTGGAAGAGAGGGGGGCCTGGAGGAGAGGGGGGCCTGGAGAAGAGGGGGGCCTGGAGGGGTCCTGAGAGGGGCCGTGGGCTGGCCTCTTTGTTGTGCCTGACAATTAATGATGCCCCTGCTAATAATGAACTCTCACCTGCTGGGAGGGGGTCTATTCTCCCTTCCTCCTCCACCCTCCCTCCCTCCCTCCTTCCTTCTCTCCACCCCCCCCCCCATCCTCCACTCCCCCTGTCCCTTCTCCTCCCTCCACTCCCCCCTCCGGGGAGGGGGGGGGCACTGTGGACACCCAAACAGGTGGCTATGGTAACCGCCGCGGGGCCGGCAGAAATCCAGAAATGAATGTGCTGTCATCACCCCCTTACAGCAACTGGGCTGGGGCTGGCTCGGCTAGGGTTGCCTCGGGCCTCCTTTGGTCTGACTGATGGCCTGTACGGCCCTGCACGGAAGCAGGCCAAAGCCCCGACACCCCTATTCCGCCCCCCATGACCTCTTATCTCCCCAATCAATTCCACACGGGGTAAGAAATCATGAACACAAATGGAGGCTTGATCGTTTGGAAGGTTTACGTCCGAGTATCAATGCTGTACGGTTAGAAGCTGCTGTGGCTTCTGCTGATTTGTGTGAGTGTGTGTGAGAGAGTGTAGGGGTTTACGTACGTGTGTGCAAGAATATGCATGCGTGTGGTGCGTGTACAAGCGTGTGAATGTGTGTTTGAGTGTGTGTGTGTGCGGCGCATGTACACGGGTGTCTGTGAGTGTGTGTGTGTGTGTGCGCGGGAGCTTGTGTGGTGGGTGTACAAGTACGCGTGTGTGTGTTTACGTGCAAGCATGTGCGTGCGTGCGTGTAATTCATACCTTACCCACCTCTCAGCTGTACTTCTTGTCAAGACACTTTCCCCCCAGCCTCAGGTTTCATAAGCCCTGCTCCTGTGAAACCGGACGCTCAATTGATGGAAACTCAACAGCCCTTCCATTTTATGTGGCGGTGGGGGTGGGTATGGGGGGAGGGGGGCGCTTAGGGAATGTTAGTTGCTGTATAGGGGCGGGGGAGGGAGGGGGGGAGAGGAAGGGAGGTGGGGGGTGGGGAGGGGGGATGGGAGTATGAGAGGGTGAGGTGGGGGATGAGGAGTGGAGGGGGGAAGGAGGTGGGGGTGAGGAGTGGGGGGGTGAGAGAGGGTGAGAGAGGTAGGGGAGTGAGGGGGTGAGGGGTAGGAGGGAGGGAGGGAGGAGTAGAGGGAAAGGATGTGGGGAAGGAGGTGGGCGGTGCAAGGGAGGTAGGGGGGGGGGTCAGCAGGGGGTGTCAAGCCTTTAACATTACAACCACAACCAGGTTTTCCCAATTACTAGTTCCAGTGAAAGCAACTGTTGTATGGTGACAGTGCGAGCAAGACCTCAGACTTACACTTCCCCTGTCAGTTTGAATCAATCCATAATTAACCTGGACTATGAAAGCCAACTGTGTCTGGTAGCAGCACCGGCAAAATATATACATGTCATTTTCTTCCTCATTAATCTTTTTTTTCTTCTGCCCCCTTTCGCCCTTTCCACAGATCGCTTGTGGGAACAGCTGCAAAAGTACCTTGAATATCCGACAGCTTGATTCCCATTGTCAAGGTATCAGGAAGACATTAAGCTTGACAAATCAGTGCCCTTCATTCATTCTTTTACTGAAGAGCCTGTAACGTGAATACTATGTGAGGTTTAGCCCCGAGACTCTTTCCTGACCTGAATTACTGTCTGAAATGGTCCTTTAGAAACTACAAGCAATGTTCCCAATCACACTGTAGGAAATATCACCAATGATATTGCCAGGCTCTGTATTCCATGATCACTGCTAACTCACCTCACACCGTGCTCTAGAGACAGGACTAAGGGCCCGTCTAAAGAACTAGGAACTAGTTTCAAAAATAACTTGGGTCCTTGAAGGCATTAAATATGCAAGAAGCATCCATTTCTTAACCGCATTTATTCAGACAGTGAGGGAGCAAGACAACAATTATCCATTTCTCAGGTTCAAAAACCGACAGTTGGATCTTTCTCTCCCCCTAAATCAACCTTTCACCTCCTGCCCTTCCGCTCAGCTGAAGCGCCATTGCCTGTGGTTTCTGAATAGGCACCCTTAGACGAATTGCCCACGACTGCCCTCCCTGTGCCCCGTTTGTGCCCCAGTGCCTGCTTCCCAGACATCTGCCACGGAGGGGCGGGCACAGGGGGATCCCAGATCTGCCGCTTAAAGGCCGCGCGCCCGTGACCAATCGATTGGCAGGCGGACAGCCTCGACGCAACTGGTTACGGCCCACTCTCCCACAGAGGGAGGGTCTGAGAGGAGAGATCGGGACTGGGGAAGGGGGGTTATCTGGGGGACAAATGCCTTTCAGGCCTCTGTGAGGTGGGGTGTTTAGGGGGGTGAGAGCCTACCCTGAATCTACACCATCTTTAAGACTTTTGCCATGCACCCCCCCGCCCCTCGAGCCCCGGACCCCCTTCCTTCCACACACACACACACAGATCACCACAGCCTCCCTGCGTAAACAAATGACCGTCCAACAAGTGGAACGGTTCGCTTCAGACCCCCGTTCTATTTTTTTTATCCCTCCTTGTGAATGGCCGAGCAGGTTTGAAAAGATGGGACTGATCATAAACCCTTTTAAAGAGCCTTTTCACTCCCGCCTTGTAAAGACTCGCTCTATAAACGCACGGCCAAGAGTCTGAGAGGCCCTCACATCAAGGTGGAGGTTTTTTGTTTTTTGGCCTTCCTCCATTTTTCAACATTTCACACCCAGGAAATATGCAGCAGGTTCACATCAATCCTTCAGTTGGGAGGAGAGAGCTGATGTAAACATTAACTAGGTCCCAGCCAAGGCAAGATTTCATGGCGCTCCACCTTTGCACATATTCGTGACGACGAGGAAGTGTTTCTGGACGGCTATAAAAGTGGGGACCGAGTTTGAAAAAGGGGAACACATGAACTCAGCTCCCATTATCGGTCGTGACATTTAATTACGCAGAAAGGATCCACGTGGACCCTTCTATTTCTGAGCTATGCGGGTTTACGAAGCCTCAGAAAAACCAAACTAGCTACCGACAGCAGCCTCTCCTGAACCATGGGACTAGGACCTTGGGAAGATGAACCCATCAAATAATTAATGGAGCAATATATCAAGTTAGAAAGAGTCAAGGGGAGTTCTCAAGCTTAACCCCAAGATAGATATGTGACGACTAATGCATGGTATGACACTGAACGTCTAACTCTGTATGAGAGAATCAAGCTGATATGTATTTTGCTGAATCTAGCTGAATTGCAATAAGATTTGATCACAAAGCAATTACAAGACCTTTTAGTCAATCAAAGTAGCATTTATATGATGGGCAGTTTACTAGTGACAGCCAGTGCAAAAACAAAAGAGCCCAAGACGAATGTGGTCATTCTGTTCGTTTAGAAGTCCTTCCACACTAACTGATTGAATTCCAGAAAATCACACGTAAGAAGTATGAGGTGCGCAACCGTGGGAGACGAACACAGGTTGAAGTTTCTCGCCAACTCTCAGGTGCGTGCTCCAAAGTGGCACTTGTTCAAAACCCCATATATGCTTTCAGCCCAGTGGGTAGTAAAAAGTCATCGGTCAATGGCATTGATTTGTAGCACTTCAGAGACTGAAACCCGATGCTTGAAACACCTCGCACGTACAACGTACACTGACTGAGAGGGTGGCCAATACACACAAAGGGATTTATTTATTTATATATATATATATATAATATAATTAATAAAAAGGAAGACTGTCAGCTACAGGGTCCGCTAAAAGCTTGTTCTACACTTGCTGTAAGCCATTTTCCAGAGAAGCCCAACTGTAAAACCAACATTTATGAGATATTCTATTGTTCCGGGAGGTGCTTGGGTTTCCATAGCAGCACCAGCTAATCTGTTAATAGGCCATCATATCGTCTCACTGATGGACTCCACTGAGGATTTTTCCACTCTTGGTAAAAGTCTATCTGAAAGCCTGGGGAACATATTAGCCATTAGCTTTGTCTCCCAGTCCGTGACTACGCAGAAATGCACGGACAGGCTGGAATTGGATCGCACTCCGCTCGCCCAGGGTAGATCATGTTCAAGGATTCTCTGACTCTCAAACAGGTATATTAGCCGTTATTTACAGTGGTCCAGGGTAGATCCACTCATGTGATATATACACATGTTTGACTGTTGGTACAATTGGCCACAATAATCCTTACCCAAGGCAGCATTTTTCCTTTGTGGTCAGCGTTTTCCCACGCTTTCAACCCAAGTTTAGGCCTCTACCTCAAATGCTTCTTTATGTATTCTGAAAGTGCTTCTATTGGTGTTCCTTCCCATCTGGAGAGATGTTATCAGCCTTAAAAAAATGGTAAACCTCCCAGTGCCCCTCCCTCCCCCCCTCCCCTCCCCCTCCCCCCTCCCCTCCCCCTCCCTCCCTCCCTCCCTCCCCCAGGCTTGGCTGTTGAGTGGATACCCTCCAAGTCCTCATCCAGAGCCAGTCACAGCAGAAGATGCCTGACTCACATGCTGTCCAACAAGCTATGACACTTTACTGTGCATGCCCAAAACAACGACTATTACAGAGTAACTCCCCCCCCCCCATACACACACACACACACAGACACACACACGTACACACACATACATGCACTAAAACACTAAAATACGTAGTAGTGTATATGTCAATATCGGATTGTGATACGTAACTCAAGACTGTTGAAGTTTGGGGGGTTTGTAACCCTGGCTTGTGGACATTACACATGGTACCTCAGTTACATACAGTTGAACACATGCTGTGAAGTGGATTACATTTCCAGCCCATGGTTTGGGAGCTTTTAACAGCAGTGATGGATTCCACTCACGTTGCAGTGTTTTCATTTTGTGTGTTACCGGCCGTGCCGTGTTCTTCTAACCTTCAATAAAACAGTCCGCTGGCAAATAACCTTCAATAAAACAGTCCGCTGGCAAATGTAGATAAAAACACTTGAAGCTGCCAAGTCATAATTAAATTAGGCAATAGATCTGGAATGTTTGGCAAGGTTAAGACATTACAACTACACTACAACCAGTTTTAGATTTCCCTCATGTTTACCTTATGACCCACACAGGGATAGTGTAATTATACCAACTGGGTGTACTGCATTTCCCCTTTTCAAGTCTCCACTTTGCTTTGGTGTAAGTATTTATTTTGACACTTTCTGGATGTGTGTGCAGAGGCCAGTGTCCTCTAAACAGACTTAACAATGATTTGAGAAGGGGGGAAAAAAGAAAAAAAAGTTGCCAAAAATGGACCAGCAGGCGTTGGGGATTTGTTCCGCTTGGTCACACCCTTGCTTTGTTCACGTAACCCCTGAGGTGGCGGCCTGTCAACGTTGGATATGGAAGGCAAATCAAAGAGGCTGGACAACAATAAAAGGTTCCCTGAGAGCAAGCCAAGGATTTTCCCAAGGAGCATTTGCATACTGTAGGAGAATGATGGAACCAGACCCTAGGGAGTCAGACAGATCTTTCAGCGCCTCAACACCCTTTCTCTGAGCACCAACCATGTGCAAATGAAGGAATGGCCGCCGGAAGGGACCTGGGAAGCCGAGACTGCGCCGTTCAGACGGCACTACAGTTATTTATGGATATTTATGGTTATTTGCAAATACAGAAGACACCTTTCCCAATTATATTGGAGGGAAATCCTATTGAAGTAAGACTTGATTGGAGGTAGGGGAAAAATTTTGCCCACTCAATGTCCGGTTTCTTACTTTCAATTTGTGCAGAGAATGTGGCTTTAGTTTGGTGGTTTGCTTTCTCCCCCAAAAAAAAAGACTAAACCAATGTTCTTCATATACTATGCGCTGAGTCTGTAAGCTCTTCCAAACACAACTTCTTTCCTTCCTTATTACCTTCCTTCCTTCCTATCCTACGCTAACCGCAGGTGACCTCTCAGACACGGCAGACACAGTCTTAGTACCATCCAAACCACAACACGCTTCCAGACTCTCCATAAACAAGACATGGCAGGTCTTATCAGTCTCCCCAGCTTCCCACCAGGCATGTCGAACGCTCCCTCGGTCCTGGTGGACCTGGTGGGCCGGGACCCGGGCATGCCCCTTATCGACGCCCTAACATGGCCAGGATTACACGCCCCCACTGGCTTCTGGGAGTTATGCTAATCCAAACAGCTCATTAATATTTCATGCAAATCCTTGCCAGAGACAGAGGCGGGAAACGGGGATCGAGGGAGATTGGGACGATTAACCTCTTTCTCTCGTGCTCAGCGGAAGACGCGCCTCCGGTTGGACGTCGGCCATCTTGGTTCCTGCGCGCCCTCCAGTCTCTCCTCGGAGCAGCCAAGCAGCTCGCTGCTCCGTCATAGTCCTCCCCGGCTCGGGGGGGGGAAAAGCTGAGCTCCGGCGCGTCTTGTTAACAACCTGCTCTTTGGCCTCTGACATGTCTTTCGGCTTGGCCTTTATGGCTCAAATGATCCATTCTTTTCGAATGCACTGTGCTGCGGGGGAAAGCAGGGCATGTGTCGCGACGCCGTGCTTCGACGGAGCACAGCCCTGGCTGTGTCGTGATTCCGGGCGGTGGCATGTGCCCGACATATAATAGAGCCGAAATGAAATAATCACAAAGCCCGTGAGATTTAAAACTGCAACAATGGCTTGTTTCCTGCAAGGGGGGGGGGGGGGGGGAGGGTCATTTTTTATGTCAGCCAATCAATCAATGAGAAAGCTCTTAGCATAATGACCTGAAGCATAAAAACAATAGCGAAGCTCTCAGGGTCGTAACGATGCTCCCTAGCCCATCTATCTATCCACACATGGGGCCACAAACAAAGAGTCTCAGGTATCCACACACACACACACACACACCATTTAGTGGTCTTTAAAAATACCTTTCCAGAAGTGCATTTGCAGCAAACCCAACCTCATAACGGCTCTCAGGGTACCTAAGGGTTCTACAGGAACCTGATGGGCATGTGAAAGGTGCTCAGGGTCTTTCTGGGACACCTGACCAGCTGGGGAACCAAAAGAGGAGGATGCAAGAAAGAGAGAAAGAGAGACAGAGCTAAAGAGAGAGAGAGAGAGAGAGGTAAAGAAGAGAGAGAGAGAGAAAGAGAGAGGAAAAGAGAGACGTAGAGAGAGAGAGAGAGAGAGAGAGAGAGAGAGAGAGAGAGAGAGAGAGAGAGAGAGAGAGAAGAGAGAGAGAGAGAGAGAGAGAGAGAAAGACAGAAAAACAGAGCTAGAGAGAGAGAGAGAGAGAGAGAGAGAGAGAGAGAGAGAGAGAGAGAGAGAGAGAAAGAGGGGGGAGAGAGGGGGGGAGTCTTAATGAAAGGTTAACAATGCTTGTCATAGGGAGAGCAGTAAGGTGGGGGATTGAGAGGGGGGGGGGTTGTTCCTGCTACGGGATCGCAGCGACGTGGGAATCTGGTGAAGGAGCATCTGCTGGTAGCTTCTAGCGCCTGGTTCCAGATGAGTACCCAGACTCCTTGACAACTGGGCCCGGTCTCTGTCTGAGATGACCCTCCCTAGCTTAGGTTTCCAGCCCCCTCCCGGACAATCCAGGCACAGCTGACCGCTGATCCTTGACAGACACTGACCCGGGGCCCTAGAAACCAGTGATGGGTGGGGTCACCGTGGTGTCAGAGGTCAACACTAACCCCACCCTCCCTCCATTGTCCCTACAGATCAACTTAAAGTAGCCTTATCAGGGAGAGGGGGTCTCTAGGATGTCACCCACATGTCAGAAATGATGAGGGGATCGAATGGGGAAGGGGCGAGGGGTGTTTTGTATGGGTAGGCAACACCTTAAGTGAAAAGAGAGTAACCCGACATGGGTAATTACCTGTTGAGAGGAGGCAGAGAACCTTGGCTAAGGTCTCGATGAAAACCGGAACACCTACTGTCACGGAACTGTCCTACACCCCATTCCCACAATGCCTCTTTCTCCCTCCCGAACTCTCGAGAAAACACAGGGATCCTGTTTTTAACGAGCGATGAAAAATGAAGAGCTCTAGATTGCAGATTTGGTCCTATTCTGCTCTCTTTGATAGATGGTCTTTCACTTGCACCCCCCACCCCCCTCCCCAAGCCCCCCACCCTCCTCATCCATTCATTAGCACTGACTTGATGACTGATATGATAACCTGAGTACCAATTTACCACCTCCTCCTTCCTCTGGCATTTTGAGTCACCTGACAAAAATAGAATAGTTGTGACTTTGTTACTCACGTCCACCCCCCCCCCACACACACACACACACACACACGCTTGTTGACGTTTTTTTTTTGTGTTTTTTTTTTTTACAAATACTAAGTAGACAAAGGCTTTGTACGTCCTTCGTATTGTCGACAATGATTTACGTGCACTTAGAGAGATCAGAGCTGTTTAAGATTCTACTGGAACATTTAGATTTATGAGGTTCCTAGCCCCAATTCCCACGCAGACTCTTTGACTAAATCAACATTAATTGAATCATTGGGTATTACTTCAGAGTGCGTCTTTTACCGAGGCTGCATTAATATTAGGAGCTGTCCTAGGACCACTGGAGATGGCAATTATCTAACACAAATGACACGGTGAATAAAGAATAAAAGCCAGAGGCAGTTAAGCTATTCTACACCTGACCCTCATGTGATTTCGTTATCGCAGCGGAGTTTGACATGCTCCCCAACCTGATAAGAGACTTTATTAAAGTCAAATTAATTGTGACAGTAGTTGCTCCTCGATATATATTTGATCATTACTTTTTCCTCAAGGATTTGAGCATTTGCAAAGATGGATGGATAGATGTAAAGTTTTTCGGACCGTATCATTTATGAATATAACATATTGCTTTAATACATTACTTTCCTTGACTCCCACCCCACCCCACCCCACCCGACCCTCCCAAACTTTTTTCTTCTTCTACTGTATCAGCAACTGCTTGGATTTCTGCAATACATTCAAGTCTAAGAAGAGTGAAAAGAAGTCGCTCTGGATAAGAGCGTCTGCTAAATGAATAAATGACTAAATGTAAAATGAAAAGAAAGCAAGCTTTATCTCTTTTACTTTGAGGTTTAAGACATTCAGCATTAGCATTTGCCTGGATTTGATGTGGATGCATCTATTGTGAGGAAATCAAATACAATATTTTGAGAGTTGGGATTTGCCTTTGAGATTCATTCAATACGTTAAACATCCCTTCATGTACACACGCAGGCATACACAGCTGCCAGATTTTAAGCATTCCATAAACGACTGGTTTTAAAGTTCCAAAACAAAAAAATACTAAATAAATAGGTTTGGTGTTGATAATAAAAATTCACTGTCACAGACATATTCTCCACAAAGATAACAATGACATTTGTCCATGATACCTCTATCCATACTAAGAATTCCAGCTACAATGTCTTCAGAGCAGCTTTCTATTCACCAACGGACTCCTACGGGTCTCCTCCAAAGAAACAGTGGACTAGTAATGGGTCTGAATGTGCAGCGGAGCCTGTTTGAGTAAACATCACTGTTTGCAGTTGGGGTGGATTTGAAGGGGTTTCCAGAATGGCTTCCTTCCGCTCTGCTCTCTGTAAAATCAACCTCTAAGCAGCTTTTAGATCCACCACACGTTTAAACCATCATATATCAGAGTCACAAGTTAAACTGAAAGTGTAGACTTTGTGGGTCTTACTTGCAAATGAAATACAATATCAACACTTCTGTGGTTGATATTAAACTTAGAACCTGGAAAGATTAGAATAGCCTTTTCACCTCAAGTCTAGTCCAGAGATCCTGCTGTGCACTAGAACTACTGAATGAGAGGGATCATCTACTGTATGAATTTAGGATGATGCGGAAATCATTTAAAAAAAAAGATAACTGGAGAAAGAAAATACTGTGTCCTTAAACATGAGAGTATTTCAAACTGAAAACGAAAACTTTTCAGAAAAGTTTGAAGAAAAATACAACTCACCTTCACACGCAATTTCAGGAGACGAACCGGAAAGAGAAGGAGAAAAGAGGAGAAGTTAGAACATGGGAACATCTCACCAAGGGTAATTACCTCTGAAGGGCTACTTCAAAAAAAGTTTCAAAGAAAAGAAAAAAAGGTCTATTATACAATTACAGCACAATGATAACTTTGAGATTGTTCTAATCTTTGACCTAAAAGGTGTTCTTCTCAATTGAAGACCTTTCAAGATCTTAACACACAGCCCCCCCCCTTCAAAAAATCTACAGTTCTCTTCCTCCTCTCTTCTCTCAGTGGGTGGTTTGACCCATAAAGCCGGTTCTTTGTCTTGGTTCTTGTTCTCTTTCTCTGTCTGTTTGCTTTGAAAGATCAATAATTGGACGACAGTAAGTGTTTCTGAGAAGCCTGACAATGCTCCCTGACGTAAAGACTTGTCAATCATCGAAATTGCAACGTTAGCGAGCGCTTATAAGTGCAGCAATGGATCAAATAGCCTGCCTGTAATTAGCCGAACAAGGAGGGACAAAGTGCGCTGAAGAGGGACATGGATACCTGCCATCATCTTCGCACGATAACGGCTCATTTTATCTACAGTACAAAATCCAAAACAAATCCCAGGTTTAGTTGAGCTTTGTTAACCCTCCCTTCTTGTCGATCAGGGTTGATAAAGAGGAGTAGCTACCTTGTCTGGTCACCTGACCTCGAAGGCCGAACCAGAATAGACTTTCTCTAATGAGCTATCACATGAGAGCCCCTAGCCTGCTGTAAGAGAGGGGTAAGGAGTGTTTTCAGGGAATGTTTTGAAGGGAGAGACTGAAACACAATGTCTTTAAAAGGCCATGTACGACAGAGGGAAAAATGAAGTGGCCTTACTCTGGTTTGCTCCTGGCCAATGAAACACTAATTGGTCACAGAGCTCGTCTCCTGCGAAACAAAGGAGAAGGATCTCCCCAGACAAAACCTCTTCAGTTTTTAGAGGGGTTCTTATTGTTCTCCACGACCGATTGATGTGCAGAACTCGGAGACGAGGGCTACGCATGCCCCCCCCCCCTCCCCCCCAAAGAAAAGAGAGAAAAAAAACGAAAAACAAGACAGGAGTTTGTTTTTGTGCATAAAAAAAAGAAAAGAAAAATGAGTAAAACGAAAAGGTAAAAAAGCAACAACTGGTATGTAGGTTACAGGTTTACAATGACATCTCATGGCGGTTGTAGAGGAACGTTTACCACTCTCCTTCTTGAGATGGCAGGACTGATAAGTAGTCAATTGTCAAAAGCCCTCTGTTAGGAAAAGCCCTCTGTTAGGCTCCTCAAACTTGAGTCGACATCTATTCATCTTCTTCTAAACCGTGTCTACAGCTCACAACTCTGCTAAAACAAAAAAACACAACGCAGACTGCACGAGTGTTTCTACATCTGCTAAGTGTACACTCCCAGGGAAAGATCCGATCTTTTTTCGACAGTTTCGGAGACGACTTGCAAATGTGCCTGATGCGAAGGGGCTGTGCTTCACACGTTCTTGGTGCGGAGCGAGCAGAATTGAAGGCAGATGATGACTTTCTGCTCGCTCATCTGGAGGACCGAGTGACGGGCGGCTGCTATAAACACGTCTGGTTCGGCCCAAATTGAGCCCATTTTCCATGTGGATTAGCTTGGAATCTATAAAACAGCACACTCTCTGGGTCTGTTCCTTCGAGTATTCCAGGAAGTATTGCACGAACAGCATTCTCAATAAATCAGAGTGATCAAATTAGCGTAACATCTAGTCTGCCAAAATGTACTGGTTAATAACAATAAATACATCCATAAAACATGATGTTTGATGAGAAGGGTAAATCAAGCCCATATTATACACACGTGCGACTGCAGAGAGATGCAGGAACCAAGCCCCTATTCACAACAGAATAATTCAAGGTTCTGTTTTTTTGGCTCTACGAGATACGAGTACAGGACTGATATGATCCAGGGAAAGAGATCTCTCTCTGGTATGTGCATTTTCCGATCTAATATTATGACAAGAAATGACGGGGGACCGCACCAGTTTCGAGTGTCATCTCGTGTAACCCAACTATGTGAAATCACTTACGGCCCCGGCCTTTACTATATCCTCCTGTAAAATATCAATCCGCAATGGGCTTGAGTCGCAGCTGTCGAGCACCTCATATCTGCCAATGCGTGCAAAATCCTTCAGCGTCTTTCATGTTGCCTCCCTCTCCCTCCCTCTGTCTCCCTCCCTTTCTCTCTGTCTCTCTCTCTCCCTCTCTCTCTCCCTCTCTTCTCGGCTCCCCAATCTCTTCTTCCTGTATGGGTGTGAGTCGTGTAGAGGACCACGTTGAGACGCGATCCAGAGAGGAGGAATCGAGAGCAAGAGAGGGGAACAGAACAAAGGGTTCTTTTCCTTAACTCGGTTTGCCACAGTGAGGAGGATTGAAATACACAGGTCAATATCATAACTTTGACTATTAGCAGGGCTGGCTGCCGGCTAGACTGGAACAACAGCATATTTATAGGGAGGTGGTGGGTGCTCTCGTTGCTGCTATGGTTAGTCAGGAACTGTGGCTAAGCAGCCGCTGTCCACACCATGATTGCCCGAGAGGGAACTGGAAAGGAAGGCAGGAGGGGAGGGAGAGAGAGAGAGAGAAAGAGGTAAAGACTGAGAAAACCGGAAAAAGAAAGATATGGAGAGAGAGAAAGAGAAAAAGAAAGAGAGAGTCTCATAAAGAGAGCAGGTTGTGTGCCCAGACCCTCACAGTTTCCCATATTTGCTTGTTTGTGCTTTCCTCATCCACCTCTTTCCTCCTCCTCCGTCTCTAACTTCCTCTCTCTTTCTAGCTCTCTCTTGTGGGCTCCTGTCTATGGAGGAACCAAAATGTGGGTCAATACGGGTAAACAGAAATATGGACATTCTCATCACTGTAGTCTCTCTGGCTTAAAAAACGTAAAAGCCTAATTTGCTGTGATATATTGAGGTCTCTACTCAGCTGGGCACAAAAGCAGGGCATATGAGGGTACCCCCCCCCCCCAATCTCCAGTCTTTCCATATGTAGCGCACAGGCTAATCAGATTGAGGGGGCGGCGGGAGGAGGGAGGAAGGGAGTGAGAAAAGGTTTCCAAAGGACAGGCTCCCTATAATCCTGACCCCACCCCCCCTTAACTCACCCCGCCCCCTACACTCGGCCTGCTATCCTCTTTCAGCCTTTCATATTAAACTCTATGGGGGGTAGAAAAAAAGGCCCCTCCTCACTCTCCCCCCCCCCCCCCCCGTCCCTCCCTCCACCGCCCCTCACTCCTATGACCTCATTGCTGCCGTCTTTGTCCCGTCGCCCGGGGCAACGTTGGCCCGCTCCTGATCGACAGTTGGCTGTGTAAGGGGTCGACCCCCCTCTGACAGGAACATGCCCCACGGTCCCCTCCGTGGGACCTTAAGGATGCCACCACGACAGCGCGGGGCCTGCCGCACTGCACTGTGGGTCTTCCCTCGGCCCCAGCTGCACGCGCCCGTTTCAGAAAAACCACGATGAGGGCCTGTTTGTGACCGGCTTTGAAAAAAAAAAGGGGGGGGGGGGAATGAGACTATTTCTGAATTCTGTCATTCTCCGTTCCATGTTTGGGGTAGGGGGGGTTCCTCTCTAGCTGCTTTGTTATAACAGGTGACTCGGCGAAGTCGAGGTATTTAGGCTTTATCGGGGGAGTGGGTGCACTAGCTCTCTGTAAACTCAGCCTGAACACACTGCTAACTTTTCCGTGTGTCTGAAATCTGAACTTAAGTTTACGGTTCGGAAAGAAACTTATGGTTTTCTTGGTGCTCATCCACTGCCTTACCCCAGTGATATTGTTGTTATATCTGCCCATTGGTTTTTGTCTCTCTAACTTCTGTAAAAAGGTGCATTGACGCCCGGCACTCCGATCCAGGATAGAACCAGGATACTGTGTTTAACAGAAAAGGCAAACCATTCCTGTTCTATGAAACCAAATATATAATTCACCAAAGCCTAATACTACAAGGCTATTCTTTAAAACAAATCTCATTTTGTTGCAATATTGCAGCAATATTATCCATCACAAGACGACACTAAAACAATTAATCACATAGGGCACCATAATCAATGGAGATTGCTGTTTTATTAAATATGATATAAACAACAAAAAACACTGTCAGCACTTTTCTGTGAACACTTCACAGTGTGCATTATTAGCTATCCAATTTAGAGATTCTCACTCTGTCTTCACCCAGGACAATGTACCCTTCACAGTCAAACATCAAGGCAGGAAAAGTAATTTGCATTTCAGATACAGTATATATATATATATATATATATTTTTTTTTTACTGCTTCGATCGTCCTCTCGTGAATGCACTGCATATGACATTCCTTATATTTGGAATATTTAGTTTTTCCTTCGTGCATATTATTTCCGTCTCACGACCTTTGTTTTCAAAAACAAAAAAAGCCTTTCTACCAGAGCCCAGATGGAGAACGACAACCCACTAACACGGAGGACAAAGTGAAACCAAGACTTGCTGCCTTCCCAATAACAGACACTGATCACTGGCTTGTCAATACTAGCGAATAAACTCTTCTTGTAGGATTCTATTGATTCCCAAAGTGTGAAAACGTGCAGACTGTCACTCTGCCTTTCAACCCACTGTGAGGAGAAGGAGCTGTTAAGGAAGCAGGTGAGCAAAAGGAGAAAAAAGAGAAAAGGAGAGCAAGGGAGAGAGAAAGAGAGAGCAAGAGAACGAAAGAGACAGTAAGAGACAAAAGGGAGGGAGAAAGACAGAGAGCTAAAGGGAGAGGGAGAGAGAGAGCTAAAGAGAGAGGGAGAGCTAAAGAGAGAGGGAGAGCTAAAGAGAGAGGGAGAGAGAGAGAGAGAGAGAGAGAGAGAGAGAGAGAGAGAGAGAGAGAGAGAGAGAGAGAGAGAGAGAGAGAGAGAGAAAGGGGGAAATGCTGAAGGAGCAGTTGCAGCAGCAGCCATTCTTGCTCATCACAGGGTTCTCATCTTCGTTAGTGGGCTGTATTGATTGGAGAAGCTCATTAGGACACTTTTCTCTGACAGGTCCCAGCGAATCAGCTGCTGCAACAGGTTCTTGGTAATTTGGTCCACAAAGGCCTCTAGCTAGCTTGCTGGCTACAGCAATGAGGTGTATAAAACAGGATATTCAAATGTGAAAGGTCTTTCTTTTCCCCCCCACTGTAGTCTCTATAATAACCATCAAGGGCTTACACACTCTTGTCACTGAAGGTGGGACATTTTCGGAAAGAAATCCTTGTCTGTTCGACAGGTGTGGATTAAACACCGGCCAGTTTCTACACATCCAAAATCTAAATGAGCATTTTTACTTAAAATATTCATTTTACATCCCCTGAAGTAGACAAATGAGCTCAAACCCACTTTTGATAGGAGAAGTGGAATTATTGACTTGACAGAATTCCGCCTTACGAATCTGTTTAATTTACTCTGCAACACCAAGTCATTAAAAATCCTGTGACACAACAGGAAGTCTGGCGGTCAAAGGCAGGTCTGCTGTGACGGATGGTAACACCCCCATCATGAGAGAAAAGGGGAGTTGGGGCACAGACAGTGTATCCCAAAACAAGTCAGAATGTTTCTGGCACCACCACATGACTGGACCTTTCCTTGTGCATATAATTTATGAGGATACTATCAGCCTAAAAAAATAAAAAGCCAGTTGCTGCTGGGGGGGGGGGGGGGGGGGGGGGGGGAGCAGAGTGTGTGTCTGTGCGTGTGTATGTGTATGGGAGGGAAGTCCACAAGAAATTGGAGCAGGATTTAGATTTTGATGAGATAGAACGTCGGACGGAAACATGAGAGAGAACGAACAAGCACCCAGGGGCTCATGCTACTCTCTCATTTGTACAGTTTCTTTAAGTGCGTCAGCATGCTACTAAATGTAGCCGGCACCCGCAAACACACACACACCATTAGTCCACATAGCAGATATGAATCGAAACATCTAAATATCTAACGTCTGTTTGACAAATTTAAAAAAAGAGAAAAAGACAGTCTATTGCTGTGCCGGGAAGTGAGAATAGCTCTTTTTTGGGGGAGAATGAAACAGAGCTGGGAAGTGTGGTAGGAGCTAGGCCACTTGCAGCTAGTCATCCATTTCTGCTAGGAGAGTGGGGGGCAGTGTGAGAGACTGAGGGGGCCCCTTTTATTAGACCACTTTAGCAGGCTTGGAAAATCTACCAGGGGGAAAAGGCAGCCATTTTTCTTACCATTACTTCCTAAGAGAAAAAAAAAAAAAAAAAAAGAATACATCAGCAGGCTGAGTTAATCAAAAGAGACATCTGCTGGACCCATTGCAGAGTCCGCGAACAAATCTCCAAGACTCGAGTTAGCATAACAACCTCACCGGCCGACAGGGAACACTGTCAACAGCAAACAGGTACCGCACCCCTCTCCCCCACTGGGCCAGATCCTGTGTGGCCCTATGTTCATGTGAAGCAGCAAGGACAATTAGCTGCCCTTGTTGGGTCATTAACAATGCTAACATTAGCATGACACAGCGCATGACAGCGCATGCTAAGCGACGCAGGCTGACAACGAACAGACAGGAATGGGGAAAAAGAAACGACAGGAAGTGAGTCATCTCCGAAAGTCAAACTTCACAGCCCCATTAACTCGACGCTAAAGCCTTGATCAAGACGGTTTGAGGTCTATAATCGCCCCAAGTTCATTTCGACCACGCCAAATCTCCCCACTGCCAGGCCCGACCGGGGCCGAAGCAAGGACTGTTTGCCGAAGACTCTGCCGTATAAATCAGGCAACTTAACGCAGCAGGCTCAGGGTGGGGGGGCAATAAGCAGGGAGAGAGGGGGGTGGGGGTCGGGGGTCCTGTTCGATGCCTGGGACACGTGTGTGTGAATTAATAAGAACCACCACCCCCCCCCCCACACTCCCTCCCCGCCCACACGCGTCTCGTTGGTAATGAAGAGCCCTTAGGATGATGTGCTATCAAGGGCACAGAGGAAAAAGCCCATGAATTGCTCGGCTCGGTAATTGAGATTCTGAAATCAATATAGTCCTACTTGCACCCCCCACCCCCCCCCCCTCCGATTTCCCGCCTTCTCTTCCTAAACAGCATCGGTTTCAAATCCCCTTATATTCTGCATAGACACACGCGGCACCTCTCCTCCTGCTAGTTCAGCTGACCCCACTGTGTTTCGGACAAACACCCTCCGTGCCCATCTCTCGTCACATCCCGGTGAGAGGAGGTCTTGATGTCATTAGTGAATTGACTTTAAGGGATTATGGGCATATTAAAATGGTGTAATCCCGACAGACCTCCCATACATTATCATATTTTCCATAGGATTACCGGGATATCCATCATGTATGTGTTTTAACAGTTCATTTCCTGTCCTGACGACAAATAAGCCTACAATGCTTTGACTTGGAAACAGAGACAGCAAATCTCCTATGAAGCAGCAAATCTCCTATGAATGGGAAGTGGGTATAAGAGGGTACCAAGCACTGCGGTGTGACACCTCACTTGGACAAGCCTCCAATGATGTATGGAGCACATATGGTGATGCGAGTCGATGTGCCAATGGGAGCTTACTAATGTCCGACAGAGGCAGGACATTCATCAAGTGTGTTTTCTCTCAGATAGTCTCTTGTTATCCCGTTCGGGTCTGAAAACTCGGAGCTCTCCACGCCAGGAAATAAATATCTCCCCCGGCCGACAGAGTTTTTCTTCCAGTTCACATTTGGGTATTTTTCAACATGCTGACTCTGGCTCTTTACTTTCCTCGGAGCGGAACTGTCGATACCTCTTTGCTGAGGTGATGGGTGGGACGATGGCGGGCGATTGATTTTGTTTTGTTAGAGCTAAGAAAGAAAAAAAACCTTTACAAAAACTAGCGGGTGAAGAAAAGAAAAATGAAAGAAGAAACGCAGCCTCGGCCGTGACAGATAGGGATTGTCCTCTGACATCTTGTTAGCAGGGGTTTCAGTCGGTTACTGTGTCTACAACGACACCCCAACCTCAGCGGAACCACCCCCCCCCCCAGGGAAACTACCTGATGATAAATCAATGGATGCCTCTAAAAATATAAAAGCTGTTCGATCCACACCACACCATAATCCACCATAATCTCACAAACATACACTTGTAGGACCCCAAAGGCTACGACTGATAGAGTTCAGGCTTTATAACCATACGTTTAATGAATAGCATCAGTTCTGTGTTTGACACGCTGTGCCTCATTCTGACTGCAATGGACATTACCCACAACACAAACGTTAACTCATTGGGCTACAATTTGTGTAAAATGAATCATTCAAAATATCCCAAATCAAAGATATTACTTATCCAGTTCCAGTGGGTACAGAACAAATCATAGAATCATCCTGCCTTTTCATTCCCCCCCTGGTTGCAACAAACCTATTTCATCTTTTCAGTGTTTTGTGTTTATTATTCAAATCAGGTCCGCTAGATTAGGGTTTTCCGGAAAAAAACAGCAGGATGGTAGCTGTCCAAGAACAGGGTTGGGCAGCCCTGCACTAGCCTCAGAGGCAGCCAGGCTACAGTACAGCCTAGATCTGATTTCATATTTCAAAACACATACAATATGTTTGGTTATGAACTCCCAAGGCACAAACCCACGGCACCGCGGGAAATCGTAAATTGGGACACATGTACAGGTGAGCGTGTTGACCCAACGGTGATCAAGCGGTCATCAAAACCATTACTTAAACACTCTGTTTAATCAAGGGAAAAAAGAAAGAGGAGGGGGCTCGCTGATTAATATGGAGCTAATTAACTAAGCACAACCTCGCAAGGGAGGATTCCCTGGAGGAGGGGAAGGGGGTGTGGGGAGGAGGGCAGCTAATGAGTACAGTTTGTGTGGCGAGGTTTTAGGTCTGTGTCCATGTTCTTTGCATGTCCGTCGAGAAGGGAATACATGGTGGGGGTTAGGGGGAGGGCGCCAAAGGTGGGAGTAAAGCCTTCTGGGATTGAGTTTGTGACAGTAGCCTTATGAAAGCAATTACTGCCACCAGACTGGCTCTGTGGGGCACCACCTGACCACCAAGCAACTGGGGCACTGACACACACCTTCCTGTGCATTCTCCTATACGCCCCTGCTGACCTGGCCACGCCACTTTCGAACCCGCCCAGCTGTGGTTAGGCCAGGAAATGAGACAGAGAGGGGGAGTTCAGGAACTAGCCACCCGGGGACTCCATTTGCAATGCCCTTGAAGTCTTAGCAACGAGTCATTTCTAAAACAGCACACACACACACACACAAAAAAACTTCCTTGTCCTGTTCCTTTTCTTGGCACGGCGACCAGACCCTGTAATTGTAATTGCAGGAACTTACATCTGTGTTTCAAAACAGCATTTCTTTTCCCTTACTGTAGGACATGGCCAGTGAATAGGCCCAATTAGACCCAGGGATGTAATGTTCCTCTAGGGACGGCTCTAATGCACTCCTAATCACTGAGGTTTAATGTGGGCCAGCGTGGAGGAGAGGTGAGGGTGGCAGACTTCTGGGTCTGGGCGCCCTACACTCCGCTAGCTCCTGTCTGCACGGCAGTATGAGGATCGTCTCCATTCGGGAATGGAGAAACAAAAACGGGGAATAGTCTGTGGTAAATATCACGTTCTCTACAAATCTCTACAAAAATTACCAGAAAAAAAATAGACAAAACCTAGCTGTGTGGTTCCGTGTAACGTGACAAATTCTTTTCCGTTCGTGGCATATTTCTCATCCAGTAGAGTAAACGTCCCTACTTCTAGGTCTACAGGGGTTTGCAGTTTTCCTCAAGCGAGGTGAACTCAACAATCCCTTCTTCTATTTTTAGACTGCAAATCATTGCCATACACTCAGACCACCAATGTGTTTCACGGAATAGACCATTGCTGGAATTGGGATAACTAATGAACTTTATCCAATTATGGGGCTAGTTGTTAATTCAATAAAGCGAAAGGAAAGTGGAGTGACAACTTTCACATTTTCTAAGGATTAATTAGACTGTTAGCATCCTGGCTGCTACTAGTGCCACATTTTAAGGATGTAGAAAAATCTATCCATAAACAAATTTCCTCCACCTGTCGCTTCTGAATGGATACAAAATTGTAACACCAATACAACAAATGTCCAATTTTATTACATAGTTGGGTGACTTGAGTATGTTAAGGAATACCATCATTTGTGTAGGCGACTAGCAAAGGTAAAATGTTATTCTTAATTACTGACTTATAATAAACAGTGAATAAAATATTTGTATTTCGTTTACCTTTTCAAAACCATGCACAGCGAATACACAGGCACCATATTTGATTTATACAGACCCAGTGTTGCACCCAAGTTACATTAGGATGAAAGTGAATCGGGATTCTAAGGAACACTGCTGCTACAGTAGCTGGTGGTGAATATCAATCTAGGTCAAACTGACTGAAAAATAATTGCCACAGCATAGAGGCATTGAAGGATCATCTGAGGCCACAAGCTGGTCGCATAAATGAGTCCAGGCTAATTTCAATGTTTGCTCTGAAGACGTTTTAAACTCTGACTGTGCTCACTCTCATTTCCTACTGTAGATCAGAGGAATACGGATTCTATTTGCAAGTTAAAACGAAGCCTTTTCACACGGAGAACCTTACAACGTTGAGCAACAGAAAGACAGGAAAAAAAGAGATGGAGAAAGACAGGCAGAAGGAGAGGCTGAAAAACAGGGGAAGAGCGAGGGAGAGGGAAAGGTCCACCCAGAGGGTGGTTCTGTACGATGCTAAACAGCTTGCCTATAGCTCAACCCCAGCTCTTTTTCGTTAGCTTTTGCCTTTGTAGCCTGGCTCGATTCCCTTTCTCGACAACCCCCCCCCCCCCCACACACACACACACAACCTCCCCACTCCGGACCGTCACTAAACCCTCCTATAGCGTATGCAAAGAGACGACCCCAGCCAAGAGGCCATGAATGATTCATGGATGCCTGTCTCCCAGCATTAAAGCATGAAGGCTGAGTAGGCCTCGCATTGTCCAGAGTAAACACAGTGAGGAGAGGGGGGGGGGGGGGGGGGGGGGGGCTAGTTGGGTCAGGAGTTGAGCCAAAAAACCTAGGGTGGGGTTCGATGAAGTAGATAGGGGGCAAATGTAACATGGTCTTGGTTTTGAAGAGGGGGGGCTGGGGGGGGGATTTACCCAGGTACAGGTGTCAACACCTGGCCATGACACTGCGCTGTCCACAGCACCCACAAGGCTAAGCGCTTCTAAAGGCTCACTAGTCCTCTCTGATGAAGAAGTAACAGAAGTCTTGGATCGTTGCTTGATATTACAATAAGGAATATAATACTGGCAGGCAGTCCACAGAGGTCCAGATATTTGGCGCTTGACAGATACTGCCTCTTCATGCTAGAGGGAAAGATTAAATTGTCATCTGAATTTCAGATCGATCCCCTTCACCTCAGTCCTGTTCATGATGTATATTAGTACACTCTGCAGGTCAAAATTGAAGGTACATGACTTCAGGAAATGGTGTCCATTTGACTATGTTCCACTGTGCAGAATAACGTGTCTGTCTAACCCCTTTAAAGACAGTCCTCTTGAACTAAATTAGCTTCCTCAAAGCTGCCATCTTTGCTATGGCTGACAAGTAAATTAGCCTAATTCTAGACAAGAACATGTCTCCTTGCAAAGCTAAATTCATCAACTGTAGTCTTTAAGATGTTCGCCAAGTAGAAGTGTTTTAATTATCATGCACCTGGATATTTCAGCTTTGCTTCGGAATTTCTTAACAGACAGGATGGTTTGGATGCTGGTGATAGGCTATTTAATTAAACTGAACATACGGCAAGCCCATATTTTTCAATTAGCCCGTTTCTGACCTTGTCTTACACTCAAAGGAAATTCATTTCAACAGTATGTAGACGGCAGGGAAAACAATAGGCAGAGTTGTATCAGGCCTCAATGAAATTGACGACGGGCCCAATAAGGAACTGTAAATCCTTCAAAACCAATGAACCCCCTCATCAAAGTCGAAAACACCACAAAGAGAACAAAAGACGACAAGATTTGAAGGGGGGGGAGGGGGGATAAGAGGACTCTTTCTCCTTTGGAAGCGTAGAAGGGTGACAAATGAATAAAAAATGAATGCTGTGATTCCGTGATGCGGTAGGAGTGGAGTGAAAAGTGAAATGCTACTTTTGGGCCGGGAAAATGGGCACCACGGGCGCCCGCTCAATTGAACACAACCCTTTTCAGAGGGAACATCGGAGAGGGGGGAATACAGAACCCAAAGCATCCTGGGAAGGTGGTCGTGGAGAGAGCCAAAATGCGAGGACGGATGTTGGGAAGGAGGTCAGACACTAATCCTGCAGGGGCTATTCAACCTGATGCGCACACACCTGGGTGTGTGCGCATCAGGTTGAATCTGACATGCAAATGGGCGTTACCTTACCGTGTTCCTGTGTATGGAATTTGCATAGCGGTTCGATCTGTGTGTGCGCGCTTGTGCGTGCGTGTTATTGCAGCTGACGGGTGGCAGTGTATGATGCCGTGTTTCCAGGACGAGACTCTGCGTGGCGTGTCACGTAGTGTCAGGGTGTCTCCACGGAGGAGGGAGAGAGCCAGGCTGAGAGAGAGTGTGGAGGAGAGAGCCAGGCAGAGAGAGAGTGTGGAGGAGAGAGCCAGGCGGAGAGAGAGTGTGGAGGAGAGAGCCAGGCTGAGAGAGAGTATGTGGAGGAGAGAGCCAGGCAGAGAGAGAGTATGTGGAGGAGAGAGCCAGGCTGAGAGAGAGAGTGTGGAGGAGAGAGCCAGGCTGAGAGAGAGAGTGTGGAGGAGAGAGCCAGACGGAGATATAGTGTGTGGAGGAGAGAGCCAGGCGGAGAGAGAGTGTGGAGGAGGAGCACTGGGTTAGAAGGACAGGGGGCCTGCTTATCTATGCATTGAATAAAAAAGCGATTTCCCTCGGCCAGCAGGCTTACCCCTCTGCATCTTCCTTCACGTCCTGAAGTGAGGGATGACAGGCGGAAGCTGGCGGGCCAAGAGAAGGGGGGGGGGGGGGGGTATATCAGCAAGGTAAACACACGGAACCATTACTGTAAATCTTAATCGGTAGGGGTTGGAGAGATTGAGCAGTGGCAGGGGAGATTGGGTGGCATCACTCAAACTTTCAGGCGGCAGCAGTGGCGATAGTTAGGGGGAAAGTGGGACTCCCATCAGATGACACCCCTGCTGCTCCCTCTACCCACAATGCCTCAGGGGAGGATTGTGTGCCGTCTCCCCTACCGCCACCCCCGCCAGAGGGACTGCTGGGATAAACGGGAGGCGCCCATGTCCGTACGCTCCAACACAACACCGCAGAGGAAATAGGATGAACCCCACTACCACACTTGTGAATAAAACACAAGAATTATTGTCCTATTGATATTCACGTGGGTTAATTTCTTATTCATGAAAAAGCCCAAAACGGACTGGCGCCATGCTGTCAGCGCTTAGCGGCGTTAACGTAAGAATCCTCTGTGTTCTGTGTAACGCCAGGACCAATCTCTCCACGGAGGATTGAGACGAGACAGTCAAAGCCTGGAAACTGTTCCATATGTTTTAAACAGTCGCATACACTTCAAACACTGCAAAGAGCAAGTCAGCCCAAAAACCTAAACATTCTGATCCGTAGACATTCATGGCATTGTCTGAAATCCCCCTTCCAACTGTGGTTCCAACATGCCTCCATACAGTGTTAGAGTTAACAAAACTCAGTCCTATCTACAGCTCTAATGCTACACTGGCTGTGAGATCAATACTACCTCTTGGATGAGTACAAACGCTACAGGTCCTGTGTGAACCATTTCATCTCTGGATTGATCTTCGGGGATGTCCGCTATGGTCGCGAAAGGATCTTATGTGTCTGGTAACGTGCGTCTTTACTTACAGGAATGAAGGGTAAATCAAAGAATCAGGGGAAAAAATGAAAGAAAAAAAAAGACGAATCAATGCCCTTCTCTGACTGGACAACCTTTACAGTCCCTGACCATCATCTCTGGTGGCTATCCCGGCCCTATTTGGACACCATCCTGTGAAACGTGTCAATGAATACTGAGAATGTCTGTCCCCCTGTGTCTCCCACTGTCACGTCCATGTTTGTCGCCTCTCTTCTTCCTCACTTTACCCTCTTTCTCTCCCCTGCGTCCCCTCTATCCCTTCTACTCGTCCCCACCAATTATTTTACATTCTACTTCTCTCCCCTAAGCAGAGCCCTGTAAGGACAGTTGCCACGTGAGAGTGAGAGACAGAGAGGCAGACATTGAGAGACCCAGAGCAAGAATGAGAGACAGAAAAAGATAGAGAGAGAGGGAGAGCGATGGAGAGACACATCGAGAGGGGGAGAGACAGAAAAAAAGAAGATAGAAGTTATACAGTAGCTTTGGTTCACAGTGAGCAGGAAGACCAGTTTCACAGAGGACTGGTGTTGGGCGATTATCTAACCACAGGGCAGATAACCACAGGGGGCATGACTTTGATTTGGCGGAGCTACTGTCTAAGGAGCAGGACTGTGAAATATACACACTCGGCTACCAAACTGTAGGCCGAGTTGTTAAACCGATAACAATGGAGAGAGGGAGGTGTAATGCTGTCTATTTGCTCTTTGGTTAATAGGACAGGATGTGGTTGGTTATGAGTCATGGATCGACTGAATTTGAGAAGATTATTTCGGAGCCTTTATTTTACAGCAGCACATACACTGTACCCTGAGAAATGTTGACTACTGTTCAATCTTTTTAGAATAGTGTTTTGCTGCGCCGAGTAATAAGAAAAACTAAGGTCTGTGCCTTTTCCGTTGAGATCTGGAAGCTGCACAGTAGGAAACTGGGAATTTTAGTCATTTACACAATGTAAGCACAGCTCCACGGTGCCTTTAGGGGATAAGCAGGTAAATTGAAAGTGCACCCCGTTCATCAGCCAGTCACAGGCTCTGTATTTTTCAAACGACTTGGTGCGCACAACAACAGGCTAAACTCCAGTACTTCCGAGCATCAGTCGTTGCTGGTAAAAACGAGGGTAAAGGAGAGAGAAGGACAGAAGGAGAGAGAGAGCGGGAGAGGAAAGCGGAGGGCAACAAAGGGGCTTCAGCTGTCTACCACAAACCGGCTCCCCAGTCAACCCCCAAGCTCATCGCCACGGCAGGCTGGGGGAAATTGCCATGGCAACATCCACCTGGGAGCACTTGTTAACATGAAGACGAAGTGTGGGGTGGGGGGTGTCAGGGATGGTGGTGGAGGGGGGGGGGGGGGCGGGGGCTGGGACGGTGGAGGGAAGGGGGGTGGTGTGGTGAGGAGCGAATTTAAGCTATCATTTCAACAGGTTTGAGGAAGGTTGAGGAAAGATGGAGAGACAGGTAAAAAAAAAAAAAGGAAAACAGGAAACCACCATCAATCTGAGGTAAAGAAAGCTAATCTCCTTTAGTCATCAGCAGGCCTGCTTTCCTCATGAAGCCTGGCTCCCCAGAAGGTTGTAGGTCACAGGCACAGATGCAGTGGGATTTGAGGGGTGCCAGAAGGTTGGACAAACAGTCACCATTTTGTAAAGCTGACAGGAATCCCTGTTTGGAAATGGTCGACGCCATCTTCTCCTACTCTGAAACTATTAAACACATCATAGTTGTGACGTCAGTGGACTGCTGAGAGTGCAGGAGAGTTAGTGGTTTAGGCTGACTTCTTTTAAAGCAATAATAATAAATAAAATCCAAAACGACCAGCAAAGCATACTATGTATTCCAAATTCTGTCCTCAGAACACACAGTTTGCTAACAGGAAACCATCCACTAAATAATCCTGTGACGAGATATTGTTTTACTTCGCTGCGCATACCATTTAAGGATCAGATACAATGCACATCAAGTTTCAAAAGCACAAATCCACCCTCCAATTTTTTTTAATACCGAACGGGTATGACCTTCACCAGAATAGAAACTTAAAAGCTACACAAAGTACACAAAGCCCCCAATGGTTATCTGGTTAACCCTCCGTCTCCCTGTCCACTCTGGAGCTGAGACGAGTCTTCATCTTCTTCTGGAGAGCCCAGGAACTGGCTAGTTCTTCCGACAGTCAAACTGACTGTCTTGTTCCTCAGCTAGTGAAAGCTCTATGGAGAGGTTTTCTTTGATTCTCTTATTTATTGAAATACCCCCCCCCCCCCCCCCCTCATGTCACATGATTGACAGCAGAGGCAGTTACCATTGACAGATTTTTCCAGTTATTCCACGATTTTCTTTGCCACACAACCATCAATCCCGAGAGCTACAGGTGGTGTACGGCGAACACACAAAGATACAAGTGTAACAGCGCAGTCTTTCAGCTTTCTTTCTTTTTTTTTTTTTACAGACAAGGCGAGAAATAGGGATTTTTATTTGGAGAGAGGCTGCTGGAAATCTCAAGCGAGTCAATTCAGTTCACCTCTTGTGTGTGTGTGCGCGTGTGTGTTGACACAAGCATGGACTTTGAAGTGAAGCTGACAGAACAAGGTGTCGAGGGCTGTTGGATATTTAAAGCACAGAGCCACTCGGAGTCGAACAGCCTCATTCTTTAGTAGGACCAGTTGATGCTTTCTTCACACAGATTAGTTTTCATTTAGCAAGCAGGAGGCTTGGAGTAGGAATGTGTGGATAACTGTAGAGGAGAAGCTGTGAAACACACACATATATACACACATAGATCATGAATACTTACATGCTGTGCGCACGCATACACGCACACAGTACAGATGCTATTGCTTGCTCCCTCTCCATGAATTATTACTGGCTGCTCAGAAAAGCTCAGAGCCAATCACATGGCTGGGACTGCAGTAGCCAGTGGGCTACACCAAAGCTCTGCGGTAACTTCAAACTTTTCAGTTTTATTGTTGAGGAATAAGTCCAGCTGCAACGTCATATTCTACCCCTCCGCGAGCCCGCACAGAAGCAGGCCAGCTGTAAGTCAAGCTTTCAGTGATCAAATTCAAATTTTCCCAAACAATACAGTACAGTTTCCCTGCAGCAAAATGGCCTGGCTTCATTCAACACTCCTGTGTAGAAGAATGTGCCCATTGATTGCATAACAACACGTTTTAACATAGCCGTACACTACCAGCATGCAATTTAATAATGCATGAACCTAAATAATTCATCAATTTGAACCGACATCATAGTAAACACTGATAATGGCTTATAATGAGTTCCCGCCTGCCATATAATATTGTTACAGAGTTGTGTGGGAGTATCTTTTCTATTGAATTACATACAGGAGGGGGGGAAACAGTCCCATTGTAATTCACATCATTAGAGGGTAATTCTGAACAAATGAATGATTGACAAGGACGAGGAACCATCCTACATTTTGATCGACTTTCCATCTCCAAAGATTCATCTCGTTTGCTCGTTTCCTTCCACTAAACAGGTTTCCTTCCGTCCACCAAACATGGACATTTCCAAACGAACGCCATCCCTTCATATCGGCGCGTATACGTCGCCTGCTCGTGTTGACGACCACAACTACAGTACATCAGAAGACGCGCACGTGACAAAACATGACAAAACTGTGCTTTTCTTAACAGCCGTGGAGGCTCATCAGCGAGGACAAGCATCTGGCAGTAAAACAGGTCACAATGTTTACGTTCGTAGCGCTGCCATATTATATATAACAGCTTAAATCGAAGACATAAAAAGCAGTGTAAAACTCGTCTGTCATCCGTATTTAAGTGTCCGTCGGGGGGGGGGGGCTCTGTCTGTGTTTATGTCTGCAGAGTTAAATGATGGACTTCATGAATGTGATGTTGAAAAAGACACCTGGCATTTGTCCTTGCTGAAGACACTGATAGTGAGCTATGAGGCCCCAGATCACGAAGGGAAGGCTGGAGACATCTTGAAATCTTGCCGTTTCACAAGGGACTACCTTGCAAATCTGCTTGATGAGGTTGTAAATAGCCCCCCCCCCCCCCCCCCCCCCCCCTACAAGACTAGCTTGGATTTACAGGTCAATACATATGTCCTACGCTTTCAAGTTCTCATCAACTTGTGCACGTTGCCAAGAACAGATACTGCAATTCCACTGCACTGAGCCCCCAAACCAGATAAACCCAGAGACAAAACAAGAAACCGTTGGCACGCATATTTAGACTCACAAAATAACTTCCCCTTCTTGAAATAACAGCATTAACTAATTACCAACAGGAAGAAGAAAAAAAACATGAGCTGTCTTTTCTTTTCTTTACATTTGTCCATTCTCTTTTTCTTTAAAGTCCTGCCAGATTGCCTAGACGCTGTAAAACTGTTGAGAGCCCTGCGTATTCTCTGTAATTAAAGAAGGGGAGAGCTTTTTTAAACTGGGCTGCAAGTTAAACGGTTTGTGCTCTCTCAGTCCAATAGCCAATCAACCAGCCTATAAAGGTGAGGCCAGCAGCCCCCAGCCCTAATGATCTATCCATCTGGGGCTGAACCCGAGGCACACAGACACTGTTTGGGGCAGGGCGGAGAGTGACCCGCTTTAGAACTGCAAAGTCAACTTTTCCAAATGTAAACCTCGTTAGGAGGAGCTTACTTTGGGAGCCTAGTGGTGAGCAATCAGCGACCCTGGACTGTACGGAGGTTTTTTATTTTTACTCGCGTAGAAGTAGCGTTTTGCTGGTTTAACGACGAGCGTTTTGCTGCTTTGGCGGATGTCTTTCTACTGTCGAACACTTCTGGGGTGAAATATCCGCATCTTGGTGTAGTAGGGGATTACATTTACCTGATCAAGTGCCCATGAAACACTGCCACCTCTCAAGGACAATGTCCCCTCCCCCACCACTCCAACCTCATGACCCTCACCCCTTAGTCATCGTGGCAGAGTCAAACCCATCAGATCTATTTTTCTATTTACTTCTGAGTTTTTTTTGTTTGTATATATTTTTTTCTTTTCTCCCAGCTGGCCTGGTACCCTTCCATACCCTTTCATTTTCAGCCAGAGCATCTTAGCCAGCAGACCATTTCCATAATCTCCATTAACCACTTCAAATGGGGCCCTTTAAGAGAGCTTCTATTTGCATAATCCCATTAACTCTCCAGATATTGTGCTGCCTTTACTACAATCCTATGCTCCGTACACCCAGGGAAAAGGACAGGAGGAGAGGTTCTAGGTAGGGACTCGGCCAAGGTAAAATACATTGTCAGAAAGGGGAGAGAGACTTCCTTTTCGTGAAGTCATTTTATAAATAGAAAATGGAGTAATTACCACATGGATGATTTGAATAAGATCCTTTCTAGACATTTTCTTTTTTTTGGTCAATTGTCGAAATCTCAATGGATTCAGTGTTGAAAATTATTTCTAGTTTGACTGCAATAGTCCAAGTTCTTGTGTAAATATGTTTAGTGGATTTCATGCTTTTTGGGGTCTTGGGGGAGAAAAAAGAGGCCTTTTGGTGTTTGCATATTCTCTGTCCAGACAAAGTGATTCATGCATCTTGATGATGCAGAAAGTAGGTCAAATCTGAATTTCACATTTCCACAGCCCAAATGCTGTAAATAATAAAACTCTGCTTTAGTCAATGAAAAACCACACTAATTCATAAAATAAGTTTCCAGCTGAAAACTAGGATGAAAGCACTTTCCTGAAAGTCAACAGTCCGTAATGTCTTTTCATGGTTACTTTTCTTTTCCAGAGTAGTCAATTCCATTTACATACAATTATCATTCATTTATGAAAAATTCCAAGATAACCCAAGCTCTCAGTTACATTTAGAACAAACTTGCGACAATTACAATCACCGGATTGGCTACCCATGCGTCACATGAATGCCAACTTATCACACAGCTGCTAACTTATCAATAACACAGAAAGGAAATGAAACCATCAATCACATATCAAACCAGCAACTCATGATGGATTCTTTGAGGTCATTAATGTTTCTCAGATCCCTGAGGAGTAGACTAATGAATCACCTGTTCCACTGGAGGAGTCTTGTTAACGAGAGAGAGACAGAGAAATATAGAAAGACAAAGAGAGGGAGAAGGATTCAGAGAGAGAGAGAGAAGGACAGAGAAAGGAGAGACATATAGAAAAACAGAGAGAGAGACAGAGAGCGCGAGAGACAGAGGTCCAAAAAGCCAAAACATAAAAAACTTAGTTATGTTGAGAAAACAATAGATGGAATACTGCCTAAGGATGCATCCACGGTCAATGTAGATGTAAATACAGATAATGTTAATGTTGAAATAATCTACAACCCTAGCACTGAGTCAGTTATGAAATAATATCACATTCACAAAAACAGTGGGATCGAACTGTGAGAAACTGAAGACAAAGAAAAACAAAGGCTATGGACTGAAGTAGTTGTTTTGCCAGAAGACAAAGACTAAACTATTTTGTAGAGAGCAACAACCTTGAAATCTTGAGAACATATATTGGACCAAAGGCGCATTTAACAAGAGAAACTGGATACAACCAGCGAATTTGCAGCCCACAAAAAAATTCTGCACAGGGTCAACCTTTTCCAGAATGCACTTGGCAGATTACAATGGACTAAATGTTCTCTAATATGAATATAAACTCTAGAAAGTACGTTTTTATTTTCTGGAATGTTATGTTAATGTGATGAACAAACAAGGAAACATCTGGTGAGAGTTAAGCAAGACATTGTACTCAAAAGAAAAACATTTAACACACTCCCACAAAAAACAAACGTTCAAGTATTTTTCTGATGGGGGGGGGGGGGGGGGGGGGGGGGGGATGGGAAGCAAGGCTTCACTGACTCTTTCCCTTTTTTTTTTTACCGCTTGGGTCCAGTTGCGATCAATAAGCAATCTGTTAAGGTTTTATTCTGTGAAAATGTTCCTAATAAAGACTCCCTCCGGGCAGGGCCGATCGCTGCACGGAAACGCAAGGAACAACAGGAGCCGTAGCCCGGCCAGGCCCCGCTGCTACCTGGGTAATATCCGGCCAGGCCCCGCTGCTACCTGGGTAAAACCCGGCCAGGCCCCGCTGCTACCTGGATAAATGCCGCAATATGCTTCTGCGTCTCCGTTTACGGATGGGCGGGCGCACGGATACGCACGGATACGGACGGATAGACTGCGTTTATGGTTCTCCGTAGGATGTGGGTGCTGAAAACAATTCACCGCCAGAAGAGTAGGTGGCGCAACGTTTTTTTGTAAATCGTCGTGGAGTGTTTATTTACCTAGGTTATCGAGAAGTCGGAGCAAATTCACAAATTAGCCGTTTCATCAATAAAATACGCACATTTTCAGCAACTACACTGCCCATTTCTCGTCACATTTTAATTCAGATGCTGATTTACATGTACTGTTTAGCTGAAATATGAATTGTGAAAACTTACAGCAATGGCGGTCAAAGGATTCTGTTCGTCCTGTTTATCCCGACAACCCCGCCCCCGCCCCTGACGCAAGCGATTCTTAATACTGACCAATCACAGCCAAGGGGGTCTCCGTAGCTCTCCGTCGCTCACGACGGATAGTTAGAAAATTCAGGAGGTGCACGTCGAGCTCTCCGGGGCTCTCCGAGGGCTGACGGAGAGCTCGTAGAGGGCGTTCCTTGGAGAAGAGGGCGTTCCCATGTGTCCGTTTTTCGAAGAATGCAGAAGCATATATAAGCCTTAATACCCGGCCAGGCCCCGCTGCTACCTGGGTAATACCGTCGGGTTACGGAGACGAGGAATTCAGCCCGGCTCCCGACTGGTTTCTGGCTTTTTGGGGAGCAATGGCGGTCATTTGCCTGAAAGTGTAGGCGCTCGGGAACAACGTTAAGATCCCGTTTCTTTTTTTTTTTACTCCTTTCTTCCCTCCTCCGCCTTCCTCCCCTGTGTTTATGATGAATGTGTTGGGTGTTGGGATGATATACTACTGGGTGATGCACAAGTCTTTCCTATGGATCAATACTCATCAATCACTCAAATGCGGTCCAAGCACCCCAGGTAATTGACTTAATGGGGGGGAGGGGGGCTGAGGAGGCAGGCAGAGAGGAAAGATTACACTTTAAGTTCCCTCCAAAGACATAATGAGTCTTTAAGGGTGTGCTCTGAAAACACCAGTGTGTTTTCAGACACTCGTTTGTTAGTGTGATGCACAGTGTATGGCTCGTATATAACACGTAAGTCTTCGTCCCCTGAGGATAAAGTGAGATATGAACCAATGTTATTCTCCTGTTTTCAATGATTCATGATAAGGCAACACACTGTAATTTCAGGTCATCAATAATGAATGGTCCAAGATATAAAATATGTTCCTTTTCTTAAATATAGCCCAAGCTCAATTATATGCGTGTAAAAAAAAAAAAAAAGCATATCAAATAACCAGACCCCAAGAACGGCAACAAACGAAGAAAAAATAACAATAATGATTTTGTTTGTTTTTCATTACGAAGAAAATCTCTTCCTTTAGTCCAACTATATGAAATCAGCCAAAGCCATCCTTCGAGGTCACATGGTTCCCAGAAGACAGAAGGCTTCAAGATGAATAAGCAGTCATCAAAACATGCTCTTTCTGCGCGCCGAGTGCACACAACGGTCAAAAGCCAGACGCAGGCTAAAAACATACAACGCTGGCCATGGCGAGTTCACTCGTCCAATGACAGTTACAGAGAATGACAGACGGGGGGGGCTGAGGGAAGCTGTGAAGGAGGCAGCCCTCTCCTCAGGGCTAACCCAAAGAGACTGATGTTGGGGCTGTGCTCGCCCGAGCGAACCGCCGAGCGACCTCGGACTGTGCCAGCTGTGTTGGCGTCCCCGGTCGGGGCCCTGACCTTGGCCGGGACACAGGCCTGCTGGGAGGGGGGGACGACGACGGGGGGGAAGAGAGGAGGCCGGGTGAAGCGCAACCATACCCATGCTTTCCTACTGCTTTGTTTGTGTTGTGTGTTTCTTTGTGAATGTAAGAAAGACCAAAAGTATGAGTGTGTCTCTGTGTGTGTTTGTGTGTGTGTGTGCGTTGAGGGGCCGACAGTGGGCTCCGGATTAAGAGCTGGAGCAGCTCTGGCCTCTGCTCCGAGCCACTGTGGGCGCACCCCCCCCCGACACACACACACACACACACACTCTCTCCACAGAGACAGTTTAACATGTCTCCCACTCAAACCCAGGAGGGGACGGGCTGAGGATAGCAGAAAGGCTTTTCAATGACCTTTCTCGAACACAACCCCAGCACCAAGAAACAACATGCTGGTTTCCTTGAAATCTATAATAACATAAAAAAAAAAAGTGAAAACAATCTGGGAACGTATTTTCAATGTCTTGGTCGAGCCTTCCCAGTGTTGAGACTTTGGGTGTTATTCGGATCACGCTGTTTATACAGTGAAAAGTTTCAAGAAGGTTATTTCAATGCCCGAAACATGACCTGGATAAATCCCTTTTTCAATTGCCTAGGATGATCACAAGAGCACTTGGCCATGTAATTCAATACAGCAGAATCTTATTGCCCCCCAACACACACACACACACAAACAGAAAACACTTTCAACACACATATATACCAGAAAACCCTTTCCATACACACACCAGAAAACCCTTTCACACCCCGCCCCACCCTCACTGTAACCCTCCCAACATAAGCCACTATCCCCAACTCCATGGATGGTTCAGGCTGACCAGCCAAGCAACCTGGTTCAACTGACAAGCCTTAGTTTCCTCAACAAAAACCCTCCACTTGAACAAAGCCTTCTAAGCTAGCCTGTCTGTGCGCTCCCATTCCCTTCACCACCCACCCCCCCCCCCCCCCCCTCAGCCCCCCCCCCTCACACACACACTTCAGTCCTCATCTCTCTAATTACACTAGCGAGGGTGTGGGTGGGAGGGGGGTCCGTGCTAATACCGTCTGACCCCAGCCATTTACTTTCAATGAGAAACTCCAGTTAATTGCACCTTGTGCGGGTGGGATGAGTTACAGTAAATGTGTGTTTACTATATATATATGTATGTATGTATGTATGTATGTATGTATGTATGTATGTATGTATGTATGTGTGTGTGTGTGTGTGTGTGCGTGTTTGTTCGATAGCATGTACGTGTGTGTTTCAGTGTTTTGGGGTGAAGGGGTGGTAGAAGTGTGTTTACTGTATGTAGGCATGTATGTCATATAGTATGCATGTGTTTGGGTGGAGGAGGGGGGTGGAGAAGTCTGTTAACTGTATGTGTGTGTATGTAACATAAGTGTGTGTGTGTGTGTGTGTGTGTGTGTTTGGGGGTTGTGGGGGGGGGGGACATTACTCGACCACAGTAATCCTTTTTGTTAAAGCTAATGTGGCAGAAAAGACCCTCCAAGCGCAGTCCCTCTCGGCCCGGATTAATTCCAGTGTGTGTGTGTGTGTGTGTGTGTGTGTGTGCAGCGGGCATGGCGCTAAGGGTTCCTCGGCCCGCTGCTTCTGAGGATTCTCAAATTACGCCGTTCCAGACCCAGATTAAAACAGTCCGCAGAATACTGTGTAATGCCTCCTTCTTCTCAATCTTATCACTCCTGCTCTGAAGCATCACCCTTGCGGGTCAAAACATGCACTGTAACCCAAGGCTTCTTCCTTCATAGACACCCTATCAGACCCGCAGAGAACAGTTTGTTTTAGGCCAGCAAGTTAAGGTTTGGAGTGAGGGTCTAAAGAAGGGGTTTTGGACTGCATCAGTACCTGGTCTGCCTTCATAGAACCTTGAGCCACTCCTTCCGGTGCTTTCTGGGACTGGAGCCCTCCTACCTGGCAGGTGTTCCAGCCCTGACTCTTTGTGCCCAACACAGATTTTACAGTGGCTCCCACTACTACTTCAGAGATCTTGGAGCGGAGGAAAGAGTTTAGTCTCCTCGTGTCTTGGAGAGAAAGCTCAACTGCCATGCACTTTGCCACTAAGATTCCGCCATAAGCTACCCATATTTCTCCACATCGGCAAGCTGTTCTGGAGACAATGTTTAGCCCCCCTGTGGGGAATGGCTTGGGTGTGGGTGTGTGTGTGTGTGTGTGTGTGCGTGTGTGCGTGTGTGCGTGTGTGCGCGTGTGTGTGTGTGTGTGTGTGTGTGTGTGTGTGTGTGCGTGTGTGTGTGTGTGTGCGAGGGGGCAGGCGGCAGAGCTTCAAAATGGCTCTGGTCTCAGACTGTGTCCCCGTCATGGCCAACATCTTGCAAAACCCTTTTCACTAGGTGTGGTTATGAGCAGCAGTAATGACCCATGAAGCTCTCTCTCTCCCAGGCCCTGCTAATGTGTGCCGGCAACACAAAGAGGCAATTCAAAAACACTAGTTATTTGGACCACGCCTGAGCGGGCAGTTCTTTAAACCGCCAATACTATCTTTTGGAGTGGGGAGATGAAAGAAAGAAAGAATAGAAAGAATAAGAAAGAAAAAGCCACGAATCTATTTAAAAGGTGTACGGTCTTGAGATGGAGGGTGATTTACGCTAACGATGTCACCAGGTGCTGACATAGTAAAGCTGCAATCTGAGGATTTTCTGTGGCGTAAACAAGCACAGTGTTAGCTCTTTAGACCCTGTGGCTGGGTAAGTGGGACGGCGGCACATTCAGCGAGGTTTAGGCAACAGGAACAGAAGTATGAATACATTAAGGAGGTTAACTCGGGACAGCAATGGAGAAACCAACTGACTGTTGTACAAGATGGCGCCGTGCTAGTAGCAAATGGTTCCTGCAGTTCTTTCAATGATACACAATAATGTACAATTACACAATATTGTTCCTTTCATTTTTTCTTGAAGTAGGTGGTGTTCTTCTAAACATTTATTTGCTACAAATCATTTTGTTTGCTTCACTTGCATCTTTACAACAACAAAAAACATTCCACTAAAATGGCCAGAAATGTGATTATTGTGTTTGACAATACCAGGATACAGAATAATACACAGTCGAAAAAAATGCTAATTCCTCTTTTCAAATGTGTACGAGTGCACAATGAGATTTTCATGTTCAATAACACAAATTGTTTTTGTATCTCTAAAGAAAAAAGTTTACCCTTATGGCCACAAAAAGATGTAAAGCAGTTTAGTGTTGTGACAGGATAAAGTTTCCTCCTGTCAACACTTAGGAAAATAGGATATTTCTATTCAACATTGTTCCATTCAGATACATATTTGCAAAAGGAATGGATTCATGAAATGCACTTCATACTTAATGGGTCAGTTTATAACTATTAAAAAAGTGCACAGGTTGGTAACAAAGAAGAAAACAAAATCTCTGTGAATTACATACAGTTATTCTTTGATGACCAGTTAACACCCTCAAATTTTGAAGGAGTCTGTTTAGTTTCATTACCCATAGGTGGTACAAAATTACACTCATGGTCCTATACTGCCAGCGGACAAAGATGAAAAACAGCCCAGGCTCATTTATGAATCTACGCATGGCTGCATCTTAATAATGACTTCCAGTCATTTACGACCCTGAACAAAGAAGTGGACAAAATAAACAGATTAGTTCCAAGCAAGATCCATTAAAAGGTGCGAGAGAAAAGTATTTATTTTACCGTCCGTGCCACAAAGCGGCCAAACAAATTGTAATTTTTTCTCGTCCACCGCCGCGGGGTATTGAAAACACTATTTGAGAACAGCGTGGGCGAGGATCGGATTGGGCCACAGTTAGTGACGTTTCCAGTTGTGTGGATGGTTTGCGAAGGGTTAAATGAGAGTGCATGCCAATAACGAGAAGGTCCCCTCTTGGTTGCTGGCATCCTTTGTGAACCCCTGAGCATCTGGCTGGCATGGGGGGGAAGAGGATGCCCACACCTGACCTCCTAACGAGGTCTCGGATAGTTTCTGAGGGATCTCTGTCGTAATTAAGTGTCAGGGGACGGGCCGGGTCACACAGCAGATGAAGCTTGCTTCAAAAGACACACACATCCTGCTCTAAAGGCCAGATCCCTGAACGTGGAGCAACCGCCAGCCCAGCTGTTTCGTACCGTGCGAGAACGTGTTTCATACACTCTACTTCTTATGTCATGTGGGTGGTCAGTAGCACTTTTGGAACCAGAGGCAAAAATATTTGAATTAAAAACCTCAAAAGCAGGACAGAATACCGAGTAGGAATTACATGAATATGTATAATATATATATTCTATATGGACACACGACGCGTGACTCGTTTGAAAACGTGACTGTCATAAACGTCATTGATAGTTGGCTGAATGAGCCTCGATGGAGTACATATTGACAGCTGTGGTCTGTGAATAGTGCTCTCTGGCCAGCCAATGGCCTTGCTTTTATGATAATCAATACCTTACTCAGCTTTCAGCTGCACATCATCCAGTGATATAAATGTAACCAAATTAAGGTCATTAGATTGCATACTGCTGATCAGTGCACTTACTAATCAGTCAATAAAATGAAAAGCCATTTCCCGGGATAATTCGTTTTTGTGGGCCTGACCAGATTGCTGTCATATGGGTTGCCGCTGTGTTGAGTGCTGAACTGACAGAGGTTCATAACCCCTGAAGTTGGGAGAGAGGGGGAGCGATACAGCCTTTTCAGGACTCACAAAGCTGAAACACATGGACCATCACTCTTAAAGAGGTGGCGCCCAGATAGTATTTCAAGATCTCTAGGCTTGTTGTGGTGGCGTTCACCAGGAATGATGCCAAGAGCCTTCTCCTTTAAAGCAAAGATGTAGTGAAACAGTCAGGAGACAAGGGCCCACTTATGTGGTCTCGACACTTTTTATGGAAGCGTTTGGGGGGTAATCGTTTTGTTTTACAATATTTGACAGGAAAGCATGTGGCAGAACGGTGGGGAAAGACAGTTGTTGACGATTCAGCCATCTAGGATCAGTAATCTCCACGCCTTAAGAAAATCACGCTGAATAGCATCATTGTAAAGCACAACTGATGGGTTTTAGGGGCACTGCGTTTAGACATAGTCCTGGTTGACCTCCTTCAGAGGAGAAAGAAACTGACCAGCCATGGAGGGACAGATGCTTTCATTTGAGCACCTTCTCCCCCCCCCCCCCCAAAGCTTTCTGGGAGACCTTGAGAGCCTTGTTTAACCGGGGAACAGCAACCCTTAAGAACCTTACAGCTGCTTCAACCACTACATTCTCAACAGGGTGTCCCCCCCACCCCCTCAGGATCTTCCAAAGAGATATCTTCTCAAACACGGCGATTCTTCCTCTGCCCCACAATGAAGCTTCCCTCCCCACTTCAGCCAACTTTAACCACCCACCTCCTCCTCCTCCTGTTCCACCTTCTCCGTTAGGACGACGGCCGCAGAGCGGAGAGTTGTGTGAAGAAGCTCAAAGCCTTCCAGAGGAGAGTGGCTTTTGAAGGATAAACCCCAGGATTAGGAGGTAGATCCCTTTAGGTTTCTCCTGTGGGCCCCCACAAAACTGGCACAAAGGAGGATATCAGCCCCTCTTTTCACAGCTCATCACAGTAACCGCCCCCTAGCCAGATTAGATCTAAAGTAGAGGCGAGGGGGAGTACCGGATCATTCCGATGGAATTGGACCGATAATGGAAATAATGATAAGGAGGGACTGAAACGGTCCTCATCTTAATGGATAGAGGCTATGAATACTACTGTGTTAAGGTGAACCATCAAACCTTACGATGAAAGTGGAAAACGGTTTATGAGGGCGGGGGGGGCGCTTCAATACTTTATGAATATATAAGAGGTTGGTGGGGGAGTTCACTGTTGAATTGAAAAAAAAAGTGTTAATCAACCAAGAACAAAATGTATATTCTACATTTAAGGAAAACAAAAACAAAAAAACTTACTTAACTACACCAGATATTGTTTTTAAAGTGGTGCTAATCCTAATAAAAATATGAAGACAAACCTTAAGCAACAATCCCTAATACCCTTCTCACGGCAAAGTACCTCTTCTGCCAACTCCTTAAATCGACTAATTAAAGAGCTAGCCTGAATCAAACAATGGAGACCCCCAAGTGTTCTATGACATTCAATATGGAGGTCACTCGACAACTATGTGTGGGCGCATTAAGAAAAGGTGCCCTCCCTCAAAGAGCACCGCCTATCCTCTTGTGTCCTTGCGGTGTCCAAAAACACACCTTTGTTTTGAGGGACCCATAATTCGGCTTAACGGTGGGATGAACAAGAAAAGGGAGCCCCTAATCCTATTAGCGTTGCACCTGAGCTAGAATGGCTAATCCTGTTTAAAGTGACTACACAGACTCTGTAATCTCCTCCCGTATCCTGATGTTCAGCTGGCTTCACTGCAGCCCCGAGGTGAGACTGCAACTTATCATCACACAGTAGCCAAGTCTGCACAGCAAAATCCCATCGCCTACCTGGATTACCACTGGATGCAGTGGTTTCACACAAAGTCTATCAAACACACACCACGGACCCTAAAAAGCCTAAGCCATAAAGTATTCAAAGTCCCGTACTGTGCTGGGTGTGCATGTTGATTTGTTGAGAGGACAGAGAAGTGGCTGCTTTTTCTTCTGGACTCGAAAATACTTTGGGTGGAATTCAGTGTTCTCGTGACATTGAGTAAGTCATGTTGGAGGACAGTGCAAGTGTGTTTTGCAGTTCTCACAATTAGCGACTGCAAACTACGTCCATGAGCACTCGACGTGTTTATGTTCCATTCACCGACACAATTCCATACAATTAAGAAGGTTTTTTCCAACCTCGCCCGTCCTAAAGTGAGAAAATGCATCCCAAGCAGGCCTATCCCAAGCCTTAAATTATGGCAATTCCCTTTGCGAGCTCTGTAACCCACTTTCAGAACTCCTTGCCCCTAGTCATAAGATTCTGGCGCATGCGCAACACCGTTGTCCCTGGTTTCTATTGTCACACCAGTCATGTTCCCTCTCCAGTTACCGCCACTGTCCTCGTCTTCAAACAGTCTTCAGCTCTCCATAACCTCCCCCCCCCTGCTACTCTCCCCTCTCCTTTTCTCTCTGTCTGCCTCTGAAGCAGCCAGCCTGCTAACACAAAGTCCTCAGTCAGGAGGTCACCTCCATTAGTTTTTCTGTGATTCAAGACTTTACGGTGTCGCTGGAAAACTCTGAAATGTCAGGTTCTGGCAAACCGTGTTTGATTGCCTTTGTGCAAGAGACATTACAGGAGTCCTGCCGCCCTATTCTTCGGCGGTGACCGGGGGTAAGGCCGGAAGAGTGCAAAATAGAGCACAGATTGGCTACATGTAATGCTCAGAAATAAAATCAGCTCGTTGATATCAAAGGCCCGTGCAAGGCTGACGTCACTTCACACACACGAGACTGCATCACGGTTCTAACGGAATTGTAAACCTACACAGTCAGCCAAGTGAAGAATTATCCTTTTGAGCATCTTAAAACTCCTTCCCATCCCTTCTAAAATTGTTCACTCATTTCAGTTCACATTCAGCTTACCCGGATGATTAAATTATTAATAAAACTTTAGTGTCCTAATAAAAAAAATCTTGTAAACTAGATTTTAATTTAATTTCATTTATTGTAATGGTTGAATGATTAAATTTACATTGCATGTTTTTTACTGAGACTTGAAGACTGAGACACCTTGGGTTTCCTGTGCCAGAAAATCTGAATGATGGGAAACCATAATCTATCATTATTCAATCATTATTATCAATCTTTAAGAAAATGAATTGCTATCTTAAGGAATTAACACAGAACACCAACTAGGTCTGAGACGTTGTTTTAGAAGGGTGTAAGAAGCAGATTCACTTACAGCATGCAGCTTGGGTAAAACCACAAAAATGTTCAAGGACCTTAATACAGGCCTTTTCTACGTGCGCCCGTTGTAATCATACTAATGTAGGGAGCAGTATGTAGGTTCCATCTGGCACAGGGGTTGGACATTCTTGCCTAACTGTACTTTGTGTTCGGGACTCTCCTAGACCATCCACCTCCTTCCCTCTCCCGATACCAAGGCCCCACAGACAAAGGGCTTTCTTCGGACCACGTGAATGACAGGCTTGACATGTCTGCTATTCAGGAAAGAGAGCTCCCGGATGGCTTGGGCGCAACGCTACACTTCTTCACTAGCTTTTTTTCCCCCATTTTCCCCTTTCCATTCCATTTCCATCGTCCCAAATCTCCAGTTGTTTGAAGGTCAAAGCTTACTGCGCACTGGTGGTACAGCAAATCCCCCACCCCAACTCTCAACTGGAGAGCGCGCCACGCGGGCCTGAGACATCATTCGCTCCAGCCCATCACGCGGCCGAGCCTCGCTAAAAAGAAACAGGTGGAGGACAAAAAAGACCCGGCCTGCTGAAATCCATGAGCAGAACCAGTCGAATGCTTTTTAAAAGAACTAAACAAATAAACCTCAAAAACGTATAGTAGTTATCGGAAAAAATGTTCTGTAACCTATATGGCACGTGCAAACCCAGAAGTTGCCAGCGACTTGGAATGTCAATGTAATGCACTTTGTAAAATTAGATTTATACGATGGAAAACCCCTAATAGCAGGCAAGAACAGTAAAACAAGCCATTCATTAGCTTTACAGTGGAACAAACCAGTGATAGGGTTTTGTGGTGGTAACACACCAGCATAGTCCAAAATTCAGTGGCACTGAATGGAAACTGCTAATTGAACTATAATGTCATGTTGTTGGTGCATTTGGATACAAGCATGTAGGTAGTATACAAGCAGCATATTGGAAACTGGTGGAAAGCATAGAAATGCATTGTCCGTTGAACTAGCGATTACTGCAATAGCATTTTTGCTAATCTCTAAGCGGCATAAAACTGCTCTGAGAGTTGAGTGCTATTAAGTGCTTTAGTCTTGTTCTAAACATTTACTATATGGGTAAATACAAGGACCTTTTAGGTCTGTTTTATCTCAAGAGGGATGAAGTTCTCTCCTAAATTGATGGTTCTCTTTCGGATAACACAAATATTCCTTCACTCCGAACTTGCATTTGATAACAATCAGAACTTCCGCCATTACTGCCAAATTTGCCACATTCTTTCACTACTACTACTACTACTACTACTACTACTTTAAGACATTTCGGGATCCCAATAATTTGATACAAAGATTGACAATATGCCAAGCAAATTAACTTTCAACGCTTAGCATTTCTGTAAAATAATTTTCTGTAAAATATTATTGATTGTATTTTATTTTATTGAGAAAGCAAAGTAACATTTTGGTTTGCACTCTGCTTTGTGAAACACAAATCTTTTGATCTTGTGCTTTAAAAACCTCAATATAATTTTTATATTATATTCTTTTACTGTATATATTTTCCAACAACCTAAAATGTAAATTGCCAGAAGAACTGTCATTTAGAAATTTGTATCAGTCAGTAGTAATCAATAGAAGAACAAGTATAACTGGCACAAATATATTTTTAGGATGGTATAATTGTAGCTAATCGGGCGGTGCACATTAAGAATAATTTGTTGCTGACGTGTATTTTTAATTAGTACAATTTTCTAAATTGCGACCTTAACGGGTAGACGATTCTCAATATCATTCTTCAATGTCCTTTTTATGAACACGTTATAATTTAAAGCCAATGTTATCTGAAAGGTACCACACAGATCATTTAAAAACGTGCGATCCCCAGAACATTGACTAAACAGAGGTTAATCTCACTGCCAGGCTCAAGTCCAGCCATCTCTCTTTGGTTCCCGTACACATGAAGCTTTGTATAGAATTCTTTCCATTAAAGTTGATGTGAAACAGAAGTACTCTAAGTGGTCTGCACACAGATACCTTTTTGCTTTGCAGAGCATCCGTTTCTTCTTCGGTTCTGCACCAACAAACACTGGACTTCATCCCTTGGTAGGAATGTTAATTCATTTCCACAGCGTCATATTGTTTCAATCAAAACAGTATCAAGCCTAGCGTGACATGGTGAGATGATACAGACTCTAGAATTGCGCCCAAAGTATACCTGTGTCTCTATAGAGTGCGAGAACACAGTAAAGAGTACAGGTCATGGCCTGTTAGATAAAGTTCTCCATATTATAGTTCCAAGAACAGGGATGCTCTTATCAAGGCTTATTACTAAGATATCCTTTTTGGTCCAGTGAGAGGAATGGATTTAGATGGGAAAGCACTTTCAGAGAGAAGTCGTAAAATTCTTACAAGCAAAATGCAAGGTAGCGCCGGAGACACCATCTCCTTGACCGGCTCCATTTTAATGTGCTCCCATGCACGCTGTTATTACTGTACAGTGTTACCTTTCCATACACTTTCCATTCTCATTCAACCATGAAGGTTCCCCATTAGTACACCATGTCTCTCCATGATTGAATACAGCGGAGCCACACAAAATAGACACAAAAGTGCCCCTCGTACTTTTCCCTGGGTAAGTACTGGGTAAAAAACAGCATTATAAAACTTCAGAAATGAGGGAGCAATGAGACATTTGCCGGAAGCAGGCTAAAATAGCTTTTTACTCTCTGAAGAAGCATCTGTCCATTACAGTGATTTAATTAAGGTTCATTTGGAGAGAAAGACCGAACGAGAACCAAATAAAAGGGAAGTGGAGAGGGAGAGAGATGGAAGAGCAGAGTTTTAATATGCTTTGTCCATGTACATTTGCGTCAATAAACGTAAACTATTACTGAGGATTAATTAGGGGAAACGTTGTGAGTTCTTTTTTTCTTCTTTTACGAGGGTCCATACAAATTTACCAACATTTATATTTGTCAAATGCTCTGCAATGCTTTTACAAGCAAGGAGCTATTAGGACATTTAAGCAATTAACTGCTAGTACTTTATAGTGTTGGTAGAGATGTAAAACAGAAATAAAGTTACATTTATATACATTGCACGTAAATCCTATTAATGTTATTCTTTATTGGAAAGCCTAAAGAAAAACATGTCGGCTGTAAACGGTTTAACCATCAATATCTGAAACATTTCTGTAACAGTTTTCTTGTGATTATAATCCCAAGAAGTGATCCGTCATCAGTAAACTGGAAGTCAATCTTTCGACCATTGAAAATTATTCTAAAGTATGCTAAAATAATACCAATATCATAGACATTTACGGAGAGGTATTCAGAATAAGAGTTTTTGTTCGGGACACAGGATCGGTTTTATCCATCAAGGTTATGTAGCCTGATTCTAATTAAATAATTCACAAACTTGATTCACAAGATTACTAAACTGTTTCCCTTTTGTCCTAATTTTCCAACTGTGTCATTGTAGCTCCAGAGCACCTTACAAAGTTCACTGTTTCTCAGTTCTCTTGGTACACAAGACTGTCTCTATTCAAGGCTTGAATGTGGGTCAAGCATTAAAATGCATGAGTGGCGAATAAGGATTGATGCAGTGTTGATACTCTGTTAGAGGACTATTTACCTATTGATTCCAAATACATAAATCAAACAAGGAACCATTGGTTGTCACCCATGACCTTATGAGACCATGGCAGAGAGAACAAGTTACATAGAACGGATCGTCAGTACTCTGCTTACTGCCTGTGCGACAGGTACGGTGGTTTTCAGTCCCGCTAGGTGAGAATAATGAGGTGGGGGGAGGTCACAAGAGGTTGGTGACACACTGATTTGGAAGACAGACACCGGAGTTACAAGAAACTCGCTTTATTTGTTCACGACTCACATTTCAGACAGGATACATCTACAACAAATGCAATGTTCCTAGTCTGAAAGAGCTCACACTGAGAGCAGAAAAAACATTTGCCGGACTCGTGCCTAGAGCACTTTCAAATACAGTTGCTGTGTGGGACTGCTACAGATGAAATATTAGTCACGGTAATTTACTCTATAAGGTCAAGCTAGTAGTTACTCCTGTGCAAGTGTCGGAACATTGGGACAAAGAATATAAACTATCCCAATTTCATTGCGTCCCACATTTGCACAACTTTGATTAACACTGGAAATGGATGGTTGTGTTCTAGCAAATGAGTCAGACTCTGGGCTTTCACACTCTCAGGGTCATTTTATTTAATGAAGCTTTGAACCTAGATTACTGATTAGTCAATTCCTCTTTCATATCAATTGCTTATATAGATATTATGCACCAACTTGAATCTTTAATGAGATGTTGGAGCCCTTAGATGTAACATTGTGTCAAGCCATTAATGGCCTACTCTGAGCTAAAATATGGATCCCACTGTGTGAGACTTTTGCATTTTTATTATGAAATAATATAGTCGTTGATATTCACATTTTTAAAAATAAAAAAAGATTAATAAACGTTCCCCCCGCCCACTATCCTAAACATCTGCTTAGCGGTACAGTCATAAGACTTGAAAGTAAATGAATTCAAGAACTAAATTAATTGAAGCTCTAGTCTGCATGGCACCATGTAACGGCTGGCTAAAAGGAAGCAGTGTTTTATGTTAGTGAACGCTGCAGACAATCTTTTCATTTAATCGAATTCTCCAAATAACGAGTAATTATGCTCTCCGTCATGGAAAACTGCTTATTTCCCATTCCAGAGAGGCAGATTAACTTTTATCAGGACACAGATAATTCTATGTACTTTCTCCACAGTGTAATCCACAACCATCACTCAATTAAGTCACTGAGAAAGAACTCTTGTCCCGGCCCAGCTACAATAATGCTGCCCCATCACGGGATCAGTCATAGTTTTAGGGACTCAGCAGTGTTCACCAGAATGGTTCACCCACTTGTCATGTATCTGAACGAGTACATAAAGACTGTTTTGTTTTTCACCTGGTTTTGAACCCAAGTCATGTTTATGAGGAGATGGAAACATCAACTTACTAAATTAACTCCATGTGTCGCTCTACAAAAAGGTCAATATCAAAACACGGGGAAGGGAAAATCGCTATCCCAAAATACCTCAAATTAATAACGAGCACATCTGGTGAACGCACAACTGTGGACTGACCCCCAAAGTACTAGTCACTGGAAACAGAAAAATGAGTCTTCATCTGGAACGGGGGTAGATTTAACTACGGTATGTTTCTATCTACAGGAGAGAACGGGCTAAAAATCCTACTTGAGAAACAAAAAACCTAGTATTGTGTTACAACGCCTTAAAATATTACTACTTTGCTACACCTAAGGTACTAATGCATAAATCACAAACACAACCAGCCATTAAAATATATCACAGAGACCATCTCATGTGGAGCTTCACCACATTACACTGCGAACAGTATGTGGAGAGTGAATGGTGAAGACAGCCACATGCAGTGTTTCCTTATTTAACCTCTACATTCACAGTGAATATATCCATCTGTGAATGTGCTATAATCTCAAAAGTTGTGTTTTGCAACACTGAAAATACAGTGCAACTACATATATGTAATATACACATCGAAGCGACAAGCATGCGATTTTAAACTCTTCAACGATGGCAGTTATTTACAGTGTACTGGCAGGTTATGCCACCATTTTGAAGTATTTCAAAACCAGAGTTCAGTTTAAGAAATTTCCAAATTGATTTGCTTTTTCCACTAAGCCAATAACATCTCTCGATACCCAACGACTTCTTGTTTGCAATTCAACTCTGCGTCAAGGTGATTTTGACCTGTTCAAACATTATTTGTGGCCAACTTTAAGGATAGTCTATGTCAAGCTATTGTTTCGGCTGTCGACATACCGAAAATGTCTCCCATCAATGAATGAGAAAATGGCGGAGCAGCAATATCACCAGAGCAAACACGATGCAACGCCACCTAGAGGGAACCACAGTGAAATCAGCGACTTCAAACTAAGGACTAACTTCCAAGGTCAAACTTCCAAGATCAAACATCCTGGAACGTACTTCATGATTTGGGGAAATGGTCTCTCGGTCACTCACTTCAAGGTTTGCCCTCAAAACTATAACCACTGTGTACATTATAATCTGGACAGTCCTCACTAGCCAGCTAGCCTTTACACTCATCTCCATGTTTTCCAATAACCTCAGCAAATGTAGGTCAGGGGGGAGAGGGCCCAAGATATCATGAGGAAAGAATACCTTGTAATTTGTTGAGTAAACATCCATCAAATCACTGTATCATTGTCAATTGTAAGCAACTTACACGGTGAAACAGCAAACTGCATTGTTAATTTTAACAGTATGAATTCTAGAACATTCTAGAACCAAATTCTAAAAGATAAGAACCCTACAAAAACTATGGGATTCCTAAAGTTAGATGGCCATTCAACCAACCTACAAGTAGAACTATTCAATTCTGTGGCGGCATTTAATTTATATCTAGAAATATCTTACATTTGGATACACAGTCAACGCTTAGGTTTAGTTAGAGCGATAATTATCATATAACGCACACCATAGGAGATGGTTTTTAACAGGAATGATGTGAACTAAAACATTTTCAGCTTTCAAAACACTCCTTTAAACTGCAGTAATCTACAGCAATGGTCGCCTTGTACAAAATAATTATACTTCACGTATTTGCATGGCATTAAGTTTGTATCTGTGCATGTCTGAGAAAAATGAAAATCCAAAAATATTCAGGATTGGTTTTCAAAATACAACTTCCCCAATATGTCGTCACTGAAGGCTGGCACAGCAAGCAATAGAGTGCATACACCTCATTGAATCACTACACAAGCGTGTTGCAGTTTTTAATATGGGGGTCACCTTTAATCTCCAAGGCCTGCTACAGGACACTTTTCTGAAAAACCTGTCCAGAGAGATGATCTCAGCACTGGATAGATAACTGTCTGAACACTTTGTCTATAGCCACTATTAATTCCCACCTAAAGTTAAGTCATCAAGTCAGAATTGTAATATAAAACCCAGATTCATTTTCCTACGCTAGAGACCTGGAACATTCTTGTAACACACATTCTAAACTGTTTTGTTGAATTGCCTTCTATTGTTCAACACCCCTTTAGAGCCCCTTTGGGCTATCTTCTGCTCCCCCAAAAAAATCAAACTTATTTTGGGGAATATTCTGTATATTCAAATTTGGACTAAGTCACCAAGACAGAGATGTAGAAGAAACTTGATTCAGTTGAAAACTAAATTGTGCATCCCTACAAATCTAATTAAAGTATTAAAGGGGACATTAAACTTAAAATACATATCAAAATGAAACATTTGACCTTACATGTCAAAGACCCCCAGAGGCAGCCCAATGAAACTTCTGGTATTATTTTGATTAAACAAAGATATGCTATTGAGCAAAACTGGTTGTGTTAAAGTGGAATGCAGACATAGCTGTCAGAAAAATTGGCGGTTGGTACAGGACATGCTTACACTCTAGGTGTTTAAAAGAACGTATTGAAATACTTTTCCAGGATGAATAGGGTCATAAAGCATTATGATTAGGTGTTGATACCCTGTATTTGACTAAACAAACAAAAACACTTTGTAGTAAATTATTCTTACTTCCACATCACAGTCCTTTCTGAAAATCTTTTCACTTAAAAACAAGGTGTAAGGTGTAACCTAGGTTGTAAATCATAAATATGAGAAACTATCCATCTTGTAACTGGTCGGCTGCATGCACCAAAGTAAGGCAATAATTTGAGACTAAATTGGTTGATGTTCAGTTCAGAGTTGTCCCTTTCGCTGAAACCAGATGTCAGGGCTACATGTGTCAATGGATGACTAACCTACTGCTCCATTTCCTCATTTCCTTGATCAATGCTTGATCAAATGTGGCATTTAAAATGTTGCTTTTCGTGTTTTGTTTTCACTTTTTAGGCTACTCCCCAAAACACAGGTCACAGGACTGAAAATGATGAGAATTCCTAGTAGCACTAGGAGAAAGCAACGGTGTGTCGGTTGTTTCTGAACATTTCGGGGGACTGTGTTTTGAAGGCCTACATTCACTTACTAGCCCACTAAGACATGACGGGAGGATCGGTCTAGTATTCGTTTTAGAGTCTTTAACGTCTATGTGAGGCAAGGATATATGACCGAAGATGTTTCTAAATAAGCTACTGTTCCTTACCTGGGATTGGTACTGTTCCAGTATACTGCATATCTGTCGGATATCAGCTTGCTATCGTCCGCCAATACAGCGACCCAAGATAAGAGGGCAACAAGCAGAAGCGTCAACTCCATTTGATAAGTTATATACTTCTTGTCCATTGTGGGCAAAATGCGATGAAAAAGCTGCGTCCTTATCAATGAAATTATGAGTATATCAATACGATTACTTAATGATATTGCTTTTCAGACAGGGTATGCATGATGTTGTCCAAGTCGTATATGGTTAGTTCCAGTTCACGTTCAAATTCCAAGTTGTTTTGTCCACTCAAATTGAAAATACACAACGTGATTTCAGACTGTACATTCCCATTTGTGAGAACATGAAAGTCTAATCAGATGGAGCAGTGAGTTAAACTTGATTATCATCCATTAACGTTTCATTACTAATTCGATGTTCGCGCATGCTGTGTGCTCAGCTTGCTCTGCTACTCATGAACGGTAAACTTTTCCTATAACTATTACAATCCATTTTCTTCAGTTGATGTGATTGACAAATTAGGTATATTCTATACCCTCAGAATAAGACATTCATCAAATCAAGTACTCGGTGAAACAAAAGAAACTGGTGTTTGTCCTTTATATCCATTCCTTTCCAGCATACTTTTGAAAACTTTCCTTGGCTTAAATCAGTCAATTCTATCCAGTCTGCAATGTTTCTTTCAGCATGGTAGTAGCCTAATCGTAGTTAATTATAGTCCTCTATTGCAAATATTTGCAAGAAAATTCTGTCCATTCAACTCAACGTTTACAGGTCTTTGACGTTCACTTAATTTCTAATTGCCAGTAGCCTATAATTCAGTCAAGCATACGAAGCCCCCGCTCCTTCGAACGACACTTAAAATGACACGATCCTGCAATTGCATACCAATCCATGAAGATCTAGGTGCACGCGAAATGTCCAATTTTCCTTTTCAGTCGCTCACAAGCCGACATTGAAACTAAAGTCATTTTCCGTATGCACCTTAATTTCCATTTAAGACAAAAGTTGGCAAAATAACTTGCTTTGTGATTACGTTCTCTTCTCGTCCTTGTGGTTTCGCCGTTCCGCTACCGAAGCATGTAGCGCATTCACAGGGACCCAGCATATAAGGCAAAGTTGCACTGCGATTTCTACCTGCGTTGTTTGTGGTTGCTTCGGAGAGAAAGATTATTCTGCTTCATGCCCAGTGTCGCTCTTCACTCTCCTCAGTGTGTGGTGAACAGCCCGGTGAAGCCGACATTATTATTTTTTCCTTTTTTTTTGAGTCACGGTGGTTTTCTCTCGCGCGCCCTCTCCCTCCTTCAGCACATGGCTCGCTCCCTCTGGCTACGCTCAGCGGTCTCTCCATTCACCCCGGTTCACATAGCGGGGCGGGGCTGCGAGGAAGGGGGGACTGCTTCGGGCCCCTTAAACTTTTTGTACTCACGGTTCAAGAACTTATTTACAATTTACAGAGGTTTATAAAAGAAAGTTATTTAAAAGATAATTGTGTCATATGTATTTTTGGTATTATAACATACTTTTTCCTGGCAGTAATTCTTAGTTTTGCACCTTTTGAAAAACTATATGCCTATTGCTCTAGGCTTATATCTATTTATTCCTTTACGTGCCAGTAAATATTTAAATATTATTGTGTGTGTGTGTGTGTGTGTGTGTGTGTGTGTGTGTTACATTCATATTGACAGAGAGTGTCCCCTTAGTCACTGAGCATGTGATCCTCTTAAACTATCCTCTCACGGTTTCTCTGGTATTCCCCTCACTCTGGTTCTCTTTCAGGTGGCTCGTGTCTGTGGAGTCAGTGTGCAGCGCTGAGATCCAGCGAAGCTACAGCAGAGACGGAGCTTCTCCTCCCAACGTGTGATTCAGCACTGCTAAATATTTCACCGGCCCGGGGTAGGCGGCCCGGCGGACAGGGGCTAACCGGGGAGAGACAGAGGGAGAAGGGGAAGGCAAATACGTATGAAAATTTAATTCCCGCTTTTAAAAATGGCAAGCAGATTAATGGCGCACTGTTATAAAAGTTTCAGAGGTTTCCATGCATAAATGCATAGGGCTCGACAACTTGTGGACCGAGCTTGGTGGAGTGATTCTAGTCAGGCAGGTCGTTTTTCCACTGTAAGAAAGAAAAGGGGGGAGGGAGACTTGTTGGCCTGTTACATAGTCGCTAAAGCACATTAGCATGTTCACAGGGTTCTCCTGTTAGCTAAAGAGCTCTACCGGAATAAAGGAAAACATTTAGTACCTCTACTGATGGAACTAAATGGTATTCGGACTGTACAGGACCATCTGCAGAGTTGACGTGGCGTGCTAGAAGAAGAAAAAACTGTTGGATGTAAAATGGTATCAAATTGACTGTGTGATACATTCACTGTGTTGGTAAATTCACTGTAGTTCAAACCTAGCCATTAAACCCCAGATAGTAAATGACAGATAGTTTATTAACTCAAGTCAATTCCGTTTTCTGATTGGCAAAGATCTGTTCAGTCTATCTTGAGTACAAATACAATATCAAGATGGCTTTGAAATTGACAAAAGGTGTCTACGTTGTCATTGAGCTTGCAATTCCCTGAGACGGAATTGATTTCCCTCTCCTCGCCCATACCTGTTAGGTACAAATCGATAATGGAAAGAGTAGTATATCAGCTCTGGATGTGCTCAAGGGTTCAAGGGAGCACGCCCACGACAGCAGACTGTGTTGCAAGTGCAAACGCCCTGCCTTGCTCCAGGGTCAGCAGCAGTCTACAGCACAGACCACGGGGCCAGGCGTCTGGGTCCAGGGTCATATTTCTCCCCGGCTCTCGGCTGCACCCTGAAGGCTTTACGACACTAATTACATCACTTCTGGGGTTACACCAGACGTTAAAAGGCCAGCGGCTGGGTAAATTATTGTCGGAGACCTTCACCCTTTCTCTGGCCCCGGGGTCTGTTTGTAAAATGTGGCCTTACAAACTTGGATTTGACCAGGTCCATAAGTCCCACAATGCCACCTGTCTGAAAGGGGCTAGGCAGGTCTATTGAGCCCAGCATCCCCTGAAGCAGTTCCTTCAATAAGCATAAACAGAGGTACTACGGCTGTTCTTATCCTCCACCCTTCTCTCTGACATTAGCATTCCCTTTTATTACCAACTGACAAGCTTTATATTTCCTCTACGTCCACAAAGGCCAGTGAATGAGTGCACAGGTTTGATAGCTTTGAGAGTGGGTGGACAGTAGGCTGGTAACAAGTTGGGGGAGGGGGGTGGGGGGCAGTTTTTTGTCCTCTTCTCCTCCCCCACTCCTGACTCCCTGACCAGCAGAGGTCCCTGTGATGCACTGTGGGGAAATCAGTCCCAGATGAATCCCTGCCTGTCGGAATGATAGCCGGCTTTGTTGTGTTGCTCTGTCCTAACTCAGTGGGCATGTAAAATCATACGCTGGGAATCTCTCGCTCAAAGCTTTGAACGCTCAAGGCACCATCCCTCCATAAGGGCCGTGTGCATTCGAATACATCAGTCAGTGCCATGGGTTTAAGTATCCATTTGACATAACAAAGATGTCTTTTGACAACAAAAAAAACAAAAACAAACGTGTGCGCTTAATAGACTCCTTTCACAAGAGCAGTCGGTTGGAAATGAATATTGCCCTGAAGAGAGATGTGGGTAGTGAGAAGGAGACAAAAGGCCACATCTGTTTTTTCTTTCCCTAAACGATGTGCAGCACACCCAAGCAGCCACTGAGCATGTAAGACTATACTGGAGCGCAAGTACATAGCTCTTTAATAAAGCCTCAAACAAAGTCGTCTTTGAATAAGGCGGCGGCAATGGACATTCTGGTGGAATATTTAGCTTTACAGTTTTTCTCAATTGTTTACACACAAATACTGGTACTTGAGACACAATGACCACAACATGTAACTCATGCACCAACCCCATGAACCAATTGTGCTAAACTACAAGCACAATTCCTGCTTTACACTCAAATTGCAGTACTAACACACACTTTTTTCAAAACACTACACACAATTCTCTGCATTTGGCACAATTTTCATGAAGAAAATCTTTTGTTTTCACAAAGAACACACTGCCATTCAAATACGCACACTGACTTATCGCATGGACAAACACCTGTCACACAGTTTTACATTTAGCAATCAGAGCTTTATAATAAAAGGGCAACAGGTGACCTTTTCTGTTTTTGAGCAATGGATGCCAACATTGGAAACAGAGGCAGAGGAGTGAGAGTAAGAGGAGGAGGACAGGGAGGACGAGGATGAGGAAGGCCAAGGACCATAATCTCTGATGAGATCCGAGCCGCTTTGGTTGACCATGTAGTCAACCATGGTCTAACAATGAGGGAGGCTGGGCAAAGAGTACAGCCAAATTTGAAGGGCGAAATGAGAGTAGGTAAGAAATCTACTCTCACTACAAAATTGCAGTAGGCCTACTGCATATCAATACAGTACTCAATGAGTACAGTAGTAAAGTATTGCCTGTGGACTGTTCTGTAGGACTGTAAAAATAAAGTATGTTTCAAGTATTTGGAAAATGTATTCCTACTTTGTATTCCTACACAGTATTTACAGTATTTTACTATATGTTTGGCAGAACTGAAAGATTACCAACACATGGTGGTCAGGAACGTCTTCTGTCTCCTGAACAGGAAACTGAAATCATGAACATGGTCCTAGAAAATAACGCCATAACATTACGGCAAATACAAAGAAAAATAATAATAATGTAACTGTATACACTATACAATAAATTATTCTGTTGTTTTGTATGTAAACCGCTGTATGTGCAACTTTGTGTTGGTTGGGATGTACACTGTGTACATATATGTAAAATATATTTGTTACCGTGTATTTCTGTGTTCTGAGTATAAAAACAATATTCTCAAATATTTTACAACACACTTATGTATGTACTGTCTGTATTAAATCTAACACTGAACAAAAAAAGGCCTAACTCACTATGATGAATGAAGAAGTGTTTTCCATTCATCATAGTGTTTTACATTGAGCACATCAGTGTTCAAATGGTTCTTATAAATGTCTATTCATATGATGGTTTGTGTTTGTCATTTGAAAACGAAATACCATTTTGAGATTAAATAACATTGTTTTGAATGTTAAGTTTAATTTTGCAGGAGAAGTGAGGGGTTTTGCCCATTGTGTGTGTTTTTTTTATTTGTGTGTAGAGTTCTGAGAGTATGAGGTATGCATTCAGAAAATGTGTGTAACCAATCGAGAAAAACTGTAATATAGACTATTCTACGACTCAAATGAGAAATTGTGAGACACGCAATACACACCTGACAATGGCACACATACTCTGTGTTCTATAATAAGACACACACACATCCTCACATACTCAGTGTCTACACACAAAGAAACACATACACACACATATATAGACACATTCACCTTACACACAAAGACCCACTCAAACACACCCACACAAACTGCAAGTAGAAAGTTACTAAAGGATAGCTTTGTGGCTCACCCACACACACATCAGTGTTCCATTGCAGGCATGCCCGTCATTATCAGTGGTCTCTACATTAAGTCTGAGCAAATTCTGTGATGAAAGACCAAGCTGTGATGTCATAAAGACACCTGGATTTAGTCAAACCCACATGCGACGGTAACGATCCCATGTGGCTAGCCTGTTTTGTATGGTGGTCCTGCTTTTCCCCCTGTTGCTATTCAAAGCTGTAGCCGTGTCGCTAAGGAAACTGCCAGGGCCATGTTGCCTCCAGTGAGTGTCAGTGATACAGACCATGCCTGCGCTTGAACATTCCAACACAATTCAGGCCAGCCTCTACCCTGTCACTGTGGTAAGGTCATCAAGTCACTGGTAAAGCCCTGTTGTAAATCTCACATGCGTGTTGGCACTGTGACACTGGGAAATATAAAAAAAGGGCTGATCCAGGGGATGGAGTTGGTACACGATAATGACCTCTTTAAATCAATGATATTTTCCAAACTTTCATCCCCTTAACCTCGTTTTTATTGGGAGAAGTATGTGTGAAGCATTGAATGTGTGTGAAGTCACTGGAAGTCATGAAGTTCAATTAATTAAAGACATATGGTGCTGCTGACAACTAAAGCCACAACTTTAAAAAATTGTTAATATATCTTAACTTGACAGCATCTCTCAGTTTTCACACAATGTACAAGTGTCATTCTGTTTGAATTGGAAACAACTACACCATGGATCAACTGCAAATGACAGTTAAGTCAATAATTACAGTTCTTTTGCTAAATGGCATAAATAGTACGCTGAACTCTGAGCAACAGAACACTCTCTCTGTGTGCGCGCGTCTTTTATTTCTCTCATGGGTCAAAAACGGCGAACCGCGCTAATCAATTCCATCTGTTAGACGTTCATTTAACCTAATTAAAGCATTTAAGGCAGCTAAAAGTTGTAATACGGCAGGGTTGTAATTATCTCATCAATTCATAAAACATATTCGGTCCTCGCGGCGTTCGCTTTCACCGGTGTCTAAAGTCTGCAGATGTGAAGGATCATTGTGTTCCACCTCACGTGAGGTCAGTCCTACCTGCCCCCCGTTTTCCTCTGTCATGGAGCGCATTTGTGATATTGTGCAGCACCTGCTGGCGATTTTAAATACTGCAGAGAGAAACAAAACAAACTGCAGGTGCCGACTCCACTAAAGACGTGAAAGAAAGGGTTTGCAGAAATTCATCAGTCTAAGGGAAGAGTTCTGATGTGTATGTTTTGCTGAATAGTTAGGATAGAATATAATTAGCCTATAAATATGTCACTGTTGCTATTTTCAGAAAAAATAGGCAGTACCTTGTCAGAAAATCAATATAATTTAACAATGTCCTTCAGATTCCACATAATTTGATACGAGTCAAGTCTCTTTGACTGTATTATCGTTTAAAATGTTTGAATACCCATAAAACGTATATAAACAACATGCAAACAATACGTAGGCCTATGTTATGTACTTAGTTTATAATGAACACTTGAACATGTTTTGAATATCCAAACAGTTATCTTGCTAAATGAATCTATTCAGTCTGTCTTCCCTCTCCGGCTCTATCTCCACGATCATGCCGTCATTAAAGCATCCATACTCATCACGCATGACGCTCACACGTGGCTTTGGACAGCAGGGGGTTAACATGGGCCATTCCAGAACAGTTCAGTTCCAGAGAATGAGTCAGAGAGCTGTGGGCATCCTAAACAGGCCAATCTAATTACTGTCTGATTCCAGGGGGCTCCCCCATATTACATTACCCCCCCTTCCCCATCTCCTTCACATGGAGCGGGGGGGGGGAGGGGGGCTCAATAGTGACACCATTAGATTAGGCTGCCCTCTGTCACAGACTTGCGTGCTCTCCACTCCCAAACAGACGGTCAACAGCTTCAGGCTTCACTGCAGAAATGCCAGGCGTTTTTTTTCCACCCCCTCCTATGGGCTTTTGCTTATAGGAATTTCATCTGCTTAGTTTGTCCTCCTGCTGCGGAGGTAGGCTGTCAGGATGGGGGAAAAATGAGATACGAAATAAGATTTTGTATAGTTTTCTTGTGGTATCTGTTGATATTTCAAGGGCTGTTGGATGATGAAAGTCTGTGTTTTTGGGGTGGTTTCCTCTTCTCCAGCTTGTTCGCACAACAATTTCCAAACCAGGCCTGCAATCCACCAACCAGGAGGAAATTATACGTTGTTTAAGAAAAGAGTTTTACTGTTGGAGGGCCATGATGGTAAACAAATATATATATCAAGGGTTCATTGGAAGTTTACTCGAAAATTGCCTCTGCCAATTACGTCTCAATTTGTCTCTTTTTTTTTTTGTCTCTCAAATTGACATCGACTGCTCCATATAACGGCGGCGGTGGTGAAGGTTTATCTTATTTCCACTCTCGCTCGCATCCTTCTTTTCTCATGTCTTGATTTTCCTCCACCGATGTTTGAAGCCAACGAGCAATGTTTTTGCGAGAACAAACCCATTTCTTCCACCTTATTGCTTGTAACGGTTAGTTTGAATAGGTCTACAATCACCCGGAGCGTTGCTCTGTCGGCCAGAATATGTCTGTTTTGAAAGCATTGAAGGGGCTGCCGATGAGTTAGATTAGTTGGCCGTAAAGTTCATTTGTTGGAACAACGGGCATAAATAACCAGAGGCTTGCTGGCCCGAAGCAAGAGCAAAACAACAAACAACGAGAGATGGGCCCAAATGGATGCAAGGCTCCTGTCTGCAGCATGGTGAATTATGGGGCAGCTACCATCAGCTGACTGATAGACGATGTGGACGAGGAGAAAGCTCTTATGGTGGAACAGCAGGGCCATTAGCGTAAACCTATGGCTCTCTGTTCCTGTAACGCAAGCCTGCTGAACAAGATTCAATGTTTCCACTGGCCCCCTGTGAGAAAACGATAATGGAGATGAACACGTTCATACAGTAATGGATGAAGCCATCCCCCGTTCCCCGACCATACCATAAAACATGAGTGATCCATAAAAGGCCAAAGTTCTACACCATCAGCACAGACGCTCTACGGAAGACTTGCCTCCATCCTTCAGAAGCAGAGTTCATCCTTCACTTAGAGCTTGACAGCGAGTCTGTGGACGTCAACAAGTAATGTCTGTATTTCCTTTGTTCAGTGTTTGGCTGTGACTGAGCCGTAGCTCACATTTGCGACACATCTGTTTCGGAGAGATCGGTTCATTAGCACTCTGTCTTGGGAGTGAGAGAGGAGGAAGGAGAGAGGATGAAGAGAGAAAGGAGGAAGGAGAGAGGAGGCAGTGAGACAGGAGGAAGGGAGTGAGGCGGAAGTGAGAAAGGAGGAAGTGAGACAGGAGAAAGGATAGAGGAGGAAGGAGAGAGGAGGAAGGATAGAGGAGGAAGTGAGACAGGAGGAAGGAGAGAGGAGGAAGTGAGACAGGAGGAAGGAGAGAGGAGGAAGGAGAGAGGAGGAAGTGAGACAGGAGGAAGGATAGAGGAGGAAGTGACAGCAAAGGAAGGAGAGAACTGAGGAAAAGAGAATGACACTGCTCTCACTGTCTCGCAAAGCACACTAATCCCTTGATGATGGACAGAGTAATCCCTACTCAAACCCGTATGGCTGGAAACAATAGAAACCAATATGAAGTTGAGCATTCGCTTGAAACGAGACAATACTGAAGGGCTTTTATCAAACCTTCTTTTTGAGACCTGCATGGATGTAGGAAAGCCATGGATTAGACATGCACGTACACAGACTCGCACACATGAAGATACACACGCCACTCATACACACATACATAGAGAAATCTATTTATTTAAGGGCAGTTGGTGCTTGTTACACCCCTTACAACATATGGAAGCATCGCAACTTTGACACTACTCCATAATGTTCTGAGATTGCTTGTAAAGTTGAACACTTGGCCTATTTGCCCTTGTCTTTCTTCCACGTGCAGTGTTATAGACAGACTTGTTGCCAAACAGCAGTTTCTAGTTTGGATATCCACTGAGGCGCCAATCTGATCTGGAGGTTTTGGGTTGTACATTAAACATGGAAGACGTACAGAGAGTGAGTAAGTGAGTGAGTGAGTGAGTGACTGAGTGAGTGGGTGGGTGGGTGGATTAGAGTGAGAAAGGGAGTGAACGAGTAACGGACAGAAGGAGCGAGCGAGGGAGTGGTTTTGGAACAATCATAAGAGCAATATGGGCAATGTGGGAGTTGAAGCAGGGCAGGGAATGTGGAGGAGAGCTCGGGGATACAGAGTAGGCTCTACATGGTTTATTTATGGTCGCACCAGACCGAAGCTGGGCCCCAGGTGGGCCTGGGTTTCCTCCACGGAGACTCCTCAGGACCAGCAGACAGTTTCCAGCCCCTCATCTCGAACACTCCGGTTCCTCAGCAGTTTCAAGGTTTTCCCCAGTTTGCTCCTCACATCCACCTTTCACTGGCAGTGATAAATATTTTTACAGTTGGAGGTTGTAAACTTCATCTTGAGAGCTTTCTGGCAGCTACGTAGCGACAGGTCAACTTTCAAAGCCGGAATCACGTCAAAAGAGAACGCAAGCCTCTCATCCAGGCGTTTATCATTGTGACAACATTTCTTTTAAGAGCTGAATTCATTCTTCACTCTAACATTATTGTGATAAGTTAAGCCAGAAACCTGTAAACGGTGCATGTGGTATGAAAGTTTCGATACAGTCTGGAACAGGTCCGTTTGTGGAGGTTGCATGCGGTTTAAAGAGATGGCTGGGGAACTGTAATATCTCAGATAATGGATCTTTTTAGGGTTTTGTGATAACCAGATGTTGCTAGCAGAAGCAAGGCCCTTGTAAGGAGGATTCAACATCAAACCACAGTGAGATTTCCAGCATGTTTGACTTTGCAAATATACTACAGAGTATAAAATCATACACCACATTAAAAACCATGATAAAGTCTTTAGAACAGTCTTACAAAATGTTCTATTAAAATTGGAGGCACTGTTTACATTGGTGCAGTTTACATTGTTGTTGGAACATTTTACATTGTTGAAGTGGTATTTTATATTTACATTTATATTTATTCATTTAGCAGACACTTTTATCCAAAGCAACTTCCAAGAGAGAGCTTTACAAAAGTGCATAGGTCACTGATCATAACAACGAGATAGCCCCAAACATTGCGGGTAGCCAAAACATGAAGCATACATTGTGAAAAAACTAATAAATGCCAAAGGGAAGAACCATAAGAGCATGTAGTTAAACAAGTTACAATTAAACAACATGAATCTCAAAAAGTGCAAGAGTGTACCTGTAGAAAAGCAAGCAACAGTAAAATATTTCACAGCGAGTACAACAAATTAAACTAGAGGGTACAATTTCTTGGGAAATTGTAGGGTGTGCTTGCTTGCGTCGTTTGCACAGGGGTCCGTTTTTTAATGAAATTTTTACAACTGATATTTCTGTATATTTTATATAAAAATACATACTTATTAATTATAAAGATTACATAGATTTAAAAGCATTTTTTTTTTGCTGCTCATTTACAACTCAAAATACGAGTGAAGTGTAGAATGAAATAGATGTCTTCTCATTTCCCCTGCAAGAGGCAGCCTCATAGCTGAATCAAAACGAATACATTTGGTAGACCGGTGTAAAAAATTGACCTAATCTCTATGACTTAAACGTCCTTTTAAGTTTTTCCCTTCTCGTGATATTTTCAGGCATTTAGCCTACTCATATTGCATTCATTCATGAATAAAGAACCCCCTTTGAATATTATTCTACGACGTTACCAGCAGTAGAAGATGGAATCGTGATTCAAACAGTACCATCTGCTAACTGAAAATATGCCCCCAAAAACGTAAATAAGCTTGACATTTATTTAGTGGAAAATCGCTTTCATAAAAAGCTCACTGGTAGCGATCATTGTCAGTAACAACGCCAAGTGCGATATAGCCCTGTGTGGAGAAGCTTCCCCGGTAAATTGTACTACTACGGTACAGTAGTAGACTACTGCTGTGTTCGTCTTGGTAGCGATTGCGTTGGTTGAATTCGATTTAACGTTCCGTTGTACGGTTTAGGCTGAAATTAATTATTTTCATGAACAGATTGACAAAGTTTTGGCTGTGGCAATGAAGTTCAGGTTAGTAGTTACATAGACTTTTGATTTAAGTAAGGGGAGTGACGAACAATTTTCTGTCACCGTTTGACTTCCTAAACAGCTGTGTACTGTAGCTAGATGTTTTTGTAGTGTGTCTCGCGTAAGCTACAGCGTTGCAGTGAGCTACACTGGTTTGAAACCACAGGTAATGGTAATTTCACCAACAAATCGTTTACTAATGTCAGAATAAATCCTACAACGAAAATGTATATGTGAGGAATGTTTATTTTAACGATTGAAAACAGATACATCATAGACCACTGTAGTATGTGTTGCCCGGGCAACACAGGCTAATGTCATGATGCTAATATTTCAGTGAAATAGTAGACTACTGTTTCCGAAAGTAGATGTACTTCCTTAATAATATCAGCTTATATTGTACATTACACATCACAATTGTGTGTCATATCACAAAGTAAAATGAGTAAATATTTATCACCCTGGCCTCTTTGCTTGTGGCGTTTCTGCAGCTGCCTTGCAGTAAAGCTATAGTTAGCCTAGCTATCCCCCAAGTTAACAGATGCGAAACGAATGTTCTGCCAAAGGTAGTCACGCGTGTTTTCGTGACGTTAGTGACGCAGTGACGTTAGTAACGTCAGTGACTGTGGCTAGCAAATTAGCCACCGTTAGCTTCACTTTTCGCCACAAAAACTTAACTTAAGCCTAAACCATGCAACGGAACGTAAATTCCAATAGAAGCAACTCAATCGCTACCAAGACGAAACTTTTGACACCTACGTTGTCTATGTAGGCCAAATATTGGCTGAGTTTTAGGGGGGCAAAAAGAATAATAATAATATATATGTGAGAAAACAAAGGTTGTGCCCTTGCCGAAGGCAAAGCACATCCAATAATAATATATATGTGAGAGAACAAAGGTTGTGCCCTTGCCGAAGGCAAAGCACACCCAATAATATATATGTGAGATTACAAAGGTTGTGCCCTTGCCGAAGGCAAAGCACACCCAATAAGTTACAACTAACCAACAAGAGCAACAAGTCTCAATAAGAGTCATTGTCATCCAGGGGAAAACTAACATCTGGTCCAGCAAATCATTCCTAAGTACCGTTGTACTCCCGGAACAAGTGCGTCTTAAGCCTTTTCTTGAAGGTGGGGAGACAGTCAGTGTCCCTGATGAAGGTGGGGAGGTGATTCCACCATTGGGGGGCCAGACAGGAGAAGAGCTTGTGTTGTATCAAGTCACAGAATCAAGTGATACATGTTTTGGTAGAACACCAAGTGTACAGTACTCTGGGTGAGGTGATGGTGAAGTTTTTAATCAGATTTAAGTGTCTGTTACCAGTATGCTGGCTACTTACACATTTAAGGAACTCTCCTGTTAACAATCAAGTTTAAAAACATTGTCAGTTAATAAATCTTCTAATATGATGCTAATATAAAGCACCAAATAAATGCTCCATTAAGATGATGCTGTTAAAAGATTTAATTAAATGTGATATTGCTCCGAGGGGACAAGCTGTTATTTTGAACAGTAAGGAGTTATGCAACCATGTAAAATATAATTAGGTTCAAATGAATCAATGGCTGTCAGAGGTATTCTTTTACTCTCTAGTTAATTATGCAAATTAGGAACACAGTTGTACAGACCCTATTATGTAACTAACGATCCACATCTGTTTCTGTCATATATGTTATATATGTGCGTGCACGTTTTTGTGTCTGTGTGCTTGCGTGTGGGTACTATACTGTACATTCACCGACCGTACGGTAATCACAATGACCCTTACTACATAGTTGTCCATTTTCCACATGGCTTCCATTTCCTTCTCTTTAATACTGGATTTATCTTGTAAGAGATGGTTGTCAGAATCGCCCGGTCAGGAAATCATCATCCGCAGTGCCCGGCTCGTCTTGTGGCTGCCAGACTCAACTTGGACGAGGCAGGACGGACGAGGCAGCCTGGGCGAGGCCGGACGGACAAGGCAGCCTGGGTGAGGCAAGCCAGGCGAAGACTGCCGAGTCAGCAGGAGGGGAGGAGAGAACCAAGGCGTGGAGAAGAACAGATCGCGTGATTCCTGAGATGATTCTGTGGAAACAAGGTTTGAGTTGGGGCCCCGGGGGTCGATATCTACAGAATGAAAAGGTCTGTTAAAGCCATTGTGTCGTCGCACTTGGAAAAAGAGAGCAATATATAACGTTTGACTTCATTCAGGTTAGGTTTTACCCCGTATTAGTTCTGACCCAGGGCTGGGTCTCAATAGTCTCCATCCGATTTCTGTCCTCATAGCCTCGATCCCATGCAGCGATCAGTGGAGGACTGGACAGGACGTCATCTCCAACTATTAAGATGTACTATCACCCGAAAACCCGAAAACTAGAAGAGTCTGAATCGCGTTACTCTAATTGTGCCGGGTGCGTGAACTGACGAACGCCCTGCAGTGTTACTAAATTGTGTTTGTTCTGTATTTGACCATCGAACATTAGGAATGAGAGGGAGGAAGAGGGTGAAAGCAAGAGAAAACAAGCCTTTTTTTCCCTTCGTGAAGCGAAATAGCTCTGATCCCTCGCCAGCCATACTGACACAAAGACACATCCGATCATTCTGCTCGCTCTGTGTTGTGGTCATTAGACGGCACAGTTGCACTTTCGGGGTTAATGGCACTGGGAAAAACACAGAGAAACAAAACAGAGTAATTGACAGAAAGTCAAATTGGTGGGGGTCTCAGTTCTGATTCAAAGAGCTGTCTAGGTTTGGACCCCATGCAGAGGCTGTTGGTTCAGTCTATGTCAAGCTGCTCTGAGCTTTTGCTCTTCCATTTCCTGCCTCCTAATGACAGGCATCACAACACAGGCACATCCAAAGCAAAATAAATGAATTGTTCTCATTTGAATGTAAGGAAGAAAGAGATCAATCCTGACCGTTTTGATCAGTGTGGGATTACAAAGGGAGGGAAAGAGAGAGAGAGGGAGAGGGAGAGAGAGAGAGAGGGATAAAAGTTCTCTTTCTTTCTCTCTCTCTGTCTCTGAGCCAATACATATTTCATGCATTCACAAAGAGAGATTTTATGTTGTGTGGGAGACAGACAAACTAATGGACTGCCTGGACTTTCAAGCTTTAAAGGAAAAGTGCAAGGGGGAGGAAAGCTTTCAGGCAGTGACATCACCCTGCTTGGCAGTGGGGCGTCTGGGTGGCAGGGCTTCTTTTTTTTGGCGAGGTAGGATAAATTAAAAAGGCGCACAATTGCTACCAGAAGTCACGGTGACCACAGACAGACTAATTGGAAACAGCAATGTTCTGGCCTGTAGCAGAGAGGTAGAAAGCGTTGCTGCATGGAGGCGGGGGAGGTGGTACAGAGAGCCATGCATTCTGAGAACCATCGAGATCTGAGAACTTGTGCTAAATCCCAAACCAAGGTTTAGCGGGCTAACAACCTTCTGACAAACACAATCATGTAAAGACGTCCCAGCACACCAGTAAGATTTCGTGTAAAATCTCTTTCTCAAATGATTTTCAAGTTCATCAAAGGATTTACGCCTGATCTATAGAAAAAAACACTTTCACACTTACAACGACTGCCATTCGATTTCAAGTAGCACAGTATTAAGCCATAGATTAACAGTCTCTCCGTCTTATTTCTTTGATTGGTTACATACATAGTTGCTTGTGACTTGGATTATACAGTTTTGCCGTTTCAGAGAGGATGTCAAAAGGTTAAGTGTATTGGGTGTTTTTGAATATTTGCTGAGCTTATGCTTGTCACAACTGACCTGGCCTCAAAGCCACATGACAGCTCAGGGTGCCAATGGGCTCCAATACACACAGTAGAACCACAATATTCAAGATTTAAATGAATTATTATTGAATTTGTAAGTATCCAATTTGTAAGTATCCAAAGCTTTTGAGAGTTTTGGGTTGTGTGAGCGGCTTATCGACGATTTAGGAATGGCAGATTTCTTTGTTCCAGAGGGAACGTTTCACACAACTTTCACCTGGATCCCCAAAACCCTCCAGCAGGTTGTCGCTCACGAATGTCAATCATTCGCATCACTAATAGGATGACGTCCCTAATCAAAGACAGGGAGTCACGTGTGGCCAGTTGAATATCAAGCTGGTAGCGAGGGTGAGCAGCTCCGCTCCGCTGCGATTTACAGCGCCACGAACCAGATCCAAACATCTGGTTCCAGGAGGAGCTGTGGTCCGACCGCTCCCCCGTGCTCCGTGTTTAAGAGCCCTCTAATGGTGTTGACGGTGGGTGAGAAGAAAGGCAGAGGAGCGACGTGGCCGAGGAAGAAAACCAGAAGCCTGGCGGGTGTGGGGCTGTTTGGGCGCTCCGTTCTGGAGGCCAGAGACCTCCACCGTGGCTCAAACTGCTGGGTGGAGTCCACAGAGTCTGAGCACATATGAAATCATTCAGTCGGCCTCTGAGGTGTTTACATTTCCTTTCCCCTCACACACAGACACACACACACACACATGCGGGCGAATAATACTACGCCTCCAAATCAATACTATCCATCTAGTCTATCAAGACTTCAGATTGCGCTGCGAGTGAGCTCTGTTTTCCTGCGTTTTGAATCGATGTTGTTGTTGGCGTGTGGGGGTGAAAAACGGAGAGGTACAGTCAGGTGGGTAGGGGGCTCGGAGATCACGGAACAACCGACAGCCATCATCTCCTCAGTCCTCTGTATGTTAATTGTGCTGCCTTCGGGTCACCGTTGTGTTTACCCAATTTTACCCAATACAAAAACAAATAAAAATAATTTTCTTTTAACCATTGCAATGTGGGGGGTCTGAGACAGCCCGACAGTTAAAAGAAAATGCTTCACTTTGTTTTTGTAGGAGGTAAATTTGTCGCAATACGATGGTGGGTCACAATGACTGATGGGTCAGAATGACCCGAAGATAACACAAGGGTTAATGAACTTTGACATGACACTCAGCCCCTCGTGTGAAACATAGACTCACCATGTCCATCAGACGGCGAGACTCCAAAGGCGTAACTCGGGTTACTAGGAGTCCAACCTGTACTTGATGCCAGAACGTTGATGTTTCATCTCAAGAAAACAGTTTGAGGCAACAAAAAAAAGAGTTTGTGTGTGTGTGTGTGGGGGGGGGGGGTGTTTTTGAAAGTCATTCCCATTTTTTCCCCTAGTCGGAATCAAGCAGGCCAACATCTTGGATTTAATGGAGTGGTCGCTTGAGGATCCATCAGACTTTAATTGGCCCGTTCGCTATTGTGCAGTAGGGGGTGGTTGGGGGGTGGTTGGGGGGTGGTTGGGGGGTGGTTGGGGGGGTGAAAAGCTCTGGCGTCCATTTTAAGCAGTTCACAAAGCCCTTCAAGATTTGAGTTGAGGACTCAGCGATAGAGATTCTAGTGGCAACCCATTTTGGCAACTTTGGGAGAGAGCAGGTTAGGACATGGAAATGCACCACTCTTTCTCCTTCCTGTAAAACTTACAAGTGCAACCAATTAGGGTAATTGAAAACAGAAGATGTGTCCAATTAATAGTTAGAGGGAGAATGCAGGCAGCGGTGAAAAGCGGTTAGCGATGGGCAAGAGTGGAGGGAAAATAGGCAATTATTTACGTCTCACATGCCAACGCAATTACCTATCAGCACAGCACTGGGAAAGGGGGGGGAGGATGGGTATGGTAAAATAAACAACAGGATGGGTGTGAGTTGGCAGGTGAGGGGCGGATGGGGGGGTAGGGGGCACCAAGCAAGGGGGGGTTTGACCATCAAGAAAAAGGCACTTGTGAAGGGAAGCATTGAACCATACCTTTGCATAATATCCCGTTTAGGGCAAAAGCACTGAGCTGTCAGTGGAATGCTGAAACTCGGGACCAGGTTAGCTAAATACATGATGCACCTGTCAGAAATGCCCCCACCATTAGCTGGGTGGATTTTTTTCCTCAGTGCTATTTTCCCCCTCTCTTTTCCCCCCTTAAATGTCAAAACACGCGTGACTGCTCATCCACTCCTGGTTGACTACAACACAAACATATCCAAACCATTCAATTCCTCATCCCTTTCCTCCTCTTTTAACGACAGAGGACGGCAATTTGGATTAGCTGTTTTGACAGCCATCTTGTGTTTGTGGTCACTCAACGGGATAGCGGAGTGATGGGAGAACTGTTAGTGTTTGTGGAAATATGGGGGAATAGATTGGCTCATAAGTAGTTAGCTCAGTTGGGGGAAAGCGTAGGGGGGCGATATTTGGGTGGGGGGTAAAAGGTGGAGAGGAGTACGGCAGAAGGAATTAGCATTTAAAGTACTTGCCCACCAGGCATTACCTCACCTTGTGCGCTCAGCCAATATGTTCCCTGCTGGCCTTTTAAAACTTCAGCCTAAGCCCCGCCAAAAATCACTTCAACTTCAACAAACTTCTCACCAAAGCTGTTTGCTTAGATTTCATGTTATATTTCCACCCTTTTTTAGGTTTCGTATTTTCCAGGATCTTGAGGGATATAAATGACGACCAGGTTCATACATGTTAATCTACTTGTATTTCCTTAAACGGAGAACTGAATGACGGATTTGCTATAAACAGGGGATTTTCCAACTTAGGCCCTTGAGAAGTGCTTACAAGTGGTCCTTACTGTGCTCTTTAAATCATCGCCTGCAGCTAACCTGGAAGAGAGGCCCTCAGTGACATCCGACCAGGTCAAGTAAGTGATGAGTGGTTGTACTGGAATATAAAGGAGCACCTATTGAAATGCATTACACTGGGGGGCAATGAGCAGTGATTGACATTTAGTTCAGGGCCTCATATTTGAAACCCTTGTTTTATTGGCTTTAAATAACTCTGTGACAGTCCAGTACCTGAAGAAGCCTCCCTCATCACCCAGCACACCATATATGTAAGTTATATGGCAGTTATGTGACGAGAGCCATTTAGTGACTAATCTGAAGGGCACCGTGCAAGACAATGGTTTATGTTTGTGTAGAGGCCATGTGTTAAAGCGTGGGATCTAATTGTGCTCAGCTACAGCGCATGACTTTGGTTGACCATTCTCAGACAGAGTCTGGCTGTGCACTGATCACAAACTGAGATGAGGCATGCAGCCAGCAAGAGTTAGCTCAGGTTAGCCTCAGGTTATACAACAGGGCAGCTGAAGAGTGTCAGTTAGCCAGGTGTGTCTGTTCTCCTTCCCTCGCCATGAGAGGAAACTGCACCCCCTCCCCCTCTCTCTCATTGGGAGATGCTAATTTGCTCCAGAGCAATCCAAAATAAATAAACAACTCAATCCATACCAATCCATGTTTTTCCCATCACCTCTCCATCTCATTATGCAGCTGCTGGATTGCGTGCTTGTGGTTTTGCCTTCCCATGTATACATATTTCCCCTCTGAGTTTAACGTATGGACTCAATACTGTATTGCATAATTGATGTGATGGGGCCTGGAGTTGTTCTCACCCCAGCTGTGTGGAATCAAGAGCAATGCCAGATAGGCAGTGGATAACTAGAGAGCAGATTCCTCTTCTCTGGAACATCCTAGAACTGACTCAAAGCCATGGGCCATGTCCCTGTGATTGGACCAAGGTAGCTGGGTAGAAAATGAGGCCAGTCTCCCAGTAATTACAAGAATGGCCAACATTTATTCTTCGTCAGGGCAACATCCTGACTCTAATTCATGGGGCACTTTTTGGTGTAATTAGAACTATTTTTAGGGTGGATACTTGATTTGCTCCCTGTGGTCTCCCAGAGGTGCCCAAAACAAGAAGCATGGTACAAATGGGAGGAAAAATCATGGACACAAATGACACAAACACCTCTCAGATAGTGAGTTCCCCTTCAGATTGCAAACCTGTTCAAACAGGTGGAGCCTCTTCTCAGTCTCAACACGGCCTGTCTCGGCGTCTTTTCGGACTCTTCACAGCACGTTGTGTTCATTCCTAATTGGCCCCACTGATTCACTCATCTGAGCCACTCTAAAAGGTGGCACCGAAGTAATTAAACAAGAGGACGTCTCCTAATTAATTACATGACACAACAAACAAGCTAACGGCAAGAGTACAAGAAGGGGCTTAGTCACAGTGCTCCACTCAAAGAGTTCACTAGATTGGATAAGCCGTCCCTTCCAGAACACCACAGGTGTCCCAAAGCTTAGTAACCAACCCTCTGAAAGACTCATGAATGATGGAAAGGCTTATAATAAAAAAAAACATATTCTGCAATTCATATTAGCATGCAAATGGCTTGTATTTAGGGCGTAGGTTCTCTTCAAGGTCACCCATTGTCATAATGGAAGGTCTATTGTCACTTTGAAACAGTTAACGAGTTTGGGACTCCAATCTGATCCACCTGAGCCCCTTTGCTCTGGTGAGTGATGGTGCCTTCACCCCCCTTATCATCGAGCGTCACATCACCGCCAATCTGTCAGATACACGCTCAGTCAGGGAGAAGACAAAGTAAATAATGGACTCCCCTCTACCAAGACACGAGGACCTCTCCCCCACGAAATCCTCCGTTCCCCTTCCCCACGGTCGGCCATCTCTGTGATGAAGCACCCTCCGTCAGACGCGTTCGGCTCGGTCAATTCAGACGAGCCAATCTTCCTTAAGGATGTCAGCGGAGCAGAGCCCAGACACCCTGCGCTACCCTCCACTGACAGCTGCCGGGGGGGGGGGGAGGTGAACGGGAGAGGAAGATGGATAGATAGACGGAGCAGGGAGCCCTGGCACGTCGGAGGGCTTGTGAGAGGCGTCAGTCAAACGGCGCCCGGTCGTTTCAGGAAGTTACACGGCGTGTCAGAGAGTTACTGACTGGATTAATCGGCACTCGGCACTCTCCTGACCGGTTCTTCCAACAGGCCAGCTGTCTAAATAGTTTACGGCCCAGGTCGTCTCATGTCAACCTTCCCCAGACGAGATGGGCCAGGGTAAGGAGAGCGGAGTTATGTGTGTTGGCATTGGTTGAGGATAGGGCAGGAACATAAGATGCGTCCCTCCGTAAACAAAGGGAAGTGCTTCCTGAGTTGGCGTGACAACCCCTCCACCCTAGAAATGAACAGGCATTATCCTAACAACACCAGCGGGCTTGTTTCTTTCACTGGGTATTCCACTGCATGACCTGAATGAACACTAGGCCTCGGAAACAATACCTAGTGGGAACATCTTGTGACAAGATCTCTGTGGAATACTCTACTATTTAATGGGACAATCCAGGTTAAATTGCTAAAATGCTCAGAATAGTGATGTGACTTGAAAAAAAGTTTGCATTGATGAACACTGGAAGACGTGCATTCCGCCATGTTGAAAGCTTCCCTCGGATGGTTATATCCAAGTGCTTCAAATGAACACATTCAACCGTGCTCCTCAACACGCAACTCAAACCTCCAATCCCCGGTAATCCAAAGATTGTCTCTGCCACATATTTACAGTAATGTCTTTCAAAGACTACTTTACACTGACAACCTCAGCCAATAACTTTGCCTGCAGGTTCTGTGTCAAGCTATCAACACCTTTCTAGACACCGTTGCGCTTGAGACTACCCCTGCCTACAGTTCTCCCTCGGGAGGAAGGAAGAGGGAAACTAGCCCTTGGGGCAGCTAGGCGAACATCTAACATTAGCCCGGATGACAGCTCATACACTGTCTGACAGTAGGAAAGAGCGCTTCCCTCAGACAACGTCGATGCTTTCCAGAGTGCCGGCCCGCAGCGAAGGCAGGCCTCTGATATTGACAGAGTCGTTGCTTGCTAACACGGACATATGGAGAATCAGCAGGACAGGCTGTCTTCATAAACATCACGCCAGTGTACAAATCAATTAGATGGGGGGGAAGAAGGGAGGGGGGGGGGGAGGTGAAGAGGAAGGTCTATTACAAACTGACACACACACAAGCACACACGGTGTACGCGGACGCACGCAACAACAGATAAATCCCCCACAAGTGCAACGATTAACAAACACGGGCACATATACACGCCTCGTAATCCCCCCCCATCCCTCCCTCTCTCCCCTCGCCGCCACGCATCCGCGCAAACACAGGAGGAGGCCGGCCCGCCCTCAACCAGACACGGGGGTTTACATATGTGCGCTCACGTACGACAAACAAGCTTGCAATTCCCTCGGATTACACCAACCCCCCGTGTGATAACATTATTAAACTACCCACGGAGGTGGAGAAGAGAGAATGTCAGAGGCAGTGACCTCCGTCCCTCCTTGCTTTCGCAGCGCGGGGCTTCTCGCTGTAATCGCGATGGCTTTTAAGGGCCAGCGTCCGGATGAGTCGGAGGGCCTGGCATGCGGCAGCACGCCGCGGTTTGAAAGGCAACATTAGGGAAACATTGGATGTCGTGCTCTCGGGGCACAGGCAGGATTGGCTCAGTTTGGCGCCACAGCCAGGCACAACGGGGCATGGAAATGTGTTCCTAAGTAGCGTGTTTATCTCACTTCCCATCGCGTTCTGTGTCTGCTTGTGTGTGCCTGTGTGTGCCTGTGTGTGTGTGTGTGTGTGTATGTGTGCAAACGCAAATAATGTGAACAGAATAAGGACTAAAGGATTAAAAGTCCAAAAACACAGAGATCTTTTCTCATCCTTCTTTGTTTCCCCTCCCGTGAAACCAAGATGGCCGACAGGGATCATTAGGTATTCAAACGAGCCACCTATCTGTCAGCTCTCAGGAGGCCATCATCCTCAATCAGGATCTCCACAGAGAGGTGTCCTGGGTTGATTTCTAATTACAATCATAATATCTCGGCGTCTCACATCCCCACGCCTCGGCTCTCAGCTCTCATACTCACACCCTACACATGCGGAATGCAGGTTTCTTGATCGGGGAGGTCAGCTGCAATGCCCTCCCTGTAATGCAGGATCTGTGTTTCTGTGACTGGTGAAGTAAGACGCACAATCAAATCAGTGTCTTATTTTCTGTTGGGGGTACTACCCCATAGGCTGCCTGCTGGTATGCAATGCCAATGAGCAGGGTCTATTAACTTCAAAGCAGAGGGAACAGGAGAACAGAGGTTTTAAAGGTGCAATGGGGGGAAACAACATCATCCCTCCCTCCCTCCCTCCCTCCCTCCCTCCCTCCCTCCCTCCCTCCCTCCCTCCCTCCCTCCCTGCGTCTCTCCTTCCCTCCCTCCATCCATTTTAACAGGCCTTCTAGGAAAAGGCCCCTGTCATTGGGTCCTGCTTGCTGAGAGGAGGTCTGTGTGGTGGGGCCTGTGTGTGTGTGTGTCTGTGGGAGTCTGTGGGAGTCTGTGCATGTGTGGGTGTGTCTGTGCGTGTGTGGGTGTGTCTGTGCGTGTGTGGGTGTCGGTGCATGTCTGTGAGTGTGTGTGTGTGTCTGTGGAGGTGCTGAGTGTAAAGATAGAAGCTCACATGAAAGGAGCCTCTCTCTGAGGCACTGCCAGACAGGCTCAGCGGCTGCTAGAGAGGCTTAGTCTGCGTGTCCTGAATAAGAGGGTGAGAAAGAGAGAGAGAGAGAGAGAGAGAGAGAGAGAGAGAGAGAGAGAGAGAGAGAGAGAGAGAGAGAGAGAGAGAGAGAGAGAGAATGAGTGGCATGTTTTACAAGATACAATAACTATCAAATGTAGTGTCTCATATACAGAGAGACAAAGTACAGTAGGACTGTGTGTGTGTGTGTGACAGAGAGAGAGAGATAGAGAGAGAGAGAGAGAGAGAGAGAGAGAGAGAGGGAGGGAGGGAGAGAGAGAGAGAGAGAGAGAGAGAGAGAGAGAGAGAGAGAGAGAGAGAGAGAGAGAGAGAGAGAGAGAGAGAGAGAGAGAGAGAGAGAGAGAGAGAGAGAGAGAGGGAGAGGGAGAGGGAGTGCTACAAGGAGAGGTGAGGGGGAGCAGAATGAAGTAGCCACTGCCGGTAGCTTTTGAAGCTTGAGGCGAAATTACAATCCCAATGTGACACCAGGTGTTAGCGCCAGGTAATTACCTCCCAGGGCTGAAGAGGCCTTGCTGTTCACCCTGGCTTTTTTCTTGTTTGGCCGCCAGTATAAAGAGGTGTGAAAGTGTCTGCCGATAGTATTGTGTGGCTGTGGAAAGGGCTCATCTCGTCGGCAAACAACCCAAATCCAGCAAAGTTCGAATGGCCTGCCACCATGCATCTGTGTGCATGTCCATCGCCTGTCTGAAGAAGTTTACACATCGAGCCGCTTTCTTTACTTGCGGGCCTCTTGGCAGAACTGCACTGCGACACTATCGTTTAGCTGGAGAAATACAGATTTCTCTTTCAATTAAGTTGGCCTTATTTCCAAGTCGGCCTCGACAGTGACCTCCCCCGTCAAACACAGAGCGGGATTGCGCGCCAGGATTAATTTGTATTTCTGCTGGGGGGCAGGAAGATCCCATGCCTCGCTCGATGACGCTGTCATAACAGTCGCTTTACTCTGCCACAAGAGGTGCTGTGAAAGGTCGGGTCAACTAAGTCTTGTCAGGATTATGAGGAATAGGAAAAAGACAGAAAGGAGGCGTGACAGATAAATATATACATAACAGTAGATTTCTCAGGCTAGTATTTGAACAAGAATCAGAAACCAGTCGAGGCTTCACAGGTTTGTTATGAGAGCGACTGAGTGCACTCCCAGGCGAGGGTCCTCAGTACAGGTCAAGGTTTGTGGCGTTTGAAATGCTCATTGTGTGGTCCTTTCAGCGTGAACACGATCGCCTGACCCTTCTCTTTGAGAAACTCTCTCTGAACTGGAATCACAAGACCAAAAAGCCCTCCAGACACTCCAGGGATTTAACCTGAGTCTCCTGACAACTCCTGACACTTCAAAGTTAACTTTCACTCAAACTGTGCATAAACTTTTCGAGGAGAAGAAAAAAAAAAAAAAAAAAAAAAAAAAAGAAGAAGAAAAACAAATACATTTCCTCTCAAATATTGAATATCTCACAGGAACAATGCCATGTGAAGAATGGGCTAAGGAGATTGAATTGCCTATTTATACCTGTTATGACATTTTGAAAAGATCACAAAAAGAACAGCATCGGATCTAACATTCCCCTCTCACTACGCAAATGGGTTTTTCATAAGCCCTAATAGGAAATTATATGTTATTATGTCTTGGCACTTGACACACTGATTATAAAATGATACAATACAAAGACTGCAAGACGGGGGGGAAATGAACCAGTGGGGGAAACACACTGATTTATTTTGAAAAGAATTACATTTTTTTATTCATTACTCTCCCAAGAAGCAATATACACCTCATTAAACGAAAATTGGAAAAAATGTAATTGTTTTTTTTTTTTCATCCACTCATTGCTGCCACTGAATCCTCTGGGTAACCTCTAAAATCTCATTCTTTCCAATGCTGCTCCTTTGCCTGTGCCACCCCCTTCTCACATAAAGACCATGAAACGCAGAATGCTATTCAGCTACACACACACTCGCACACTCGCACACACTCACACATACACTCACACACAGCTTTTTCTTGCGCTCACATTCCTAAGCATTGTGTGGTCTCAGACAAATGAGCAGCAATCATAACAGGATCAAATCAAATTCAGAGTAAAATCAACTTACTGGTAAATGCATGGGTAAATGACTTCCTTCTCATTACTTAGTGAGGCTCCACACAGCAACACATCTCTCTCATTGCTCAATCACATTCCTCTAATTTCCCCTAATGTTGCATCTCTGTTTGCTGGTTTGGGATGTGCTGCACAAAGTATCCCGTAATAGGCAGAGAAAGTATATGTCTGACAAAGCAATCCATGCAATATGCACAAGCCGTAACGCATGAAATCCATCTCTACATTTTTTTCAAAAGCTATTATTTTGATATAGTTAAATTAGATTGAGTTTTCATATCACTCCTCTATACTTTTCAGTGCTTCTAGCACTCTTTTCTTCATTACTTTGTAATGATAATTAGCTGTTTAATTGAATAACTTGCTACTTTCATAACTCTATACAGAGACATAAAAACTGGAATCTAATCCCCCCAAGTTAGAATCCTGAAGGGAAGGCATCCCAGTATCAAACTAGGTGGTATCCATCAACGCTGACATTTGACCTTGCTCCAGTAGTAAAACTGTGACTGTATTCTCTGAAGGCAGGCTTCTCATTAGAAGTACGATCACCGAGAGACGCTCAATAGCCAAGGTCAGACAAAGGCCCGTCACATTCGACAGCCAGATGGCGGCGCCCGCACGGATCCTTCTAAAATAGATTAATGCTGGCATATTGGAAGGGTGAAAGGTCCGTGGGGTGAACAAACAATGAGTTTAACTCCCTTTGAGTCGGGTCAAAACGTACAGAATGAGGCCTGGCAGGGAGGGGGAGGGGGCTTCGGCTCCAAATAGGAGGATGAGGACTGAAAGGTCACGAGTATTAGCAGAACACACCCTGAAACTAGACTCCCGCCTCCAGTCCTGAGGAGGGAGGCTGGACCGAACCGCTAACGTAGCCTCCGACTACAGCTTTTGTTCCCCCGCGTTACAAGAGGGGGGAGAAAAAAAGGCAACCGTCAAAGCGCGACAAAAAAAAAAAAGGAGAAATCTTTAATCACAATCTTGAAAGGAACTACTGAGTGGGGCTGTGTCTCCCCTCTCTTCTGAACTGTCCGTCAGCCTTACGCTCTGGAATTTGGGGGTAGCCACTGAGGGGTGACAGGCGCGACTGTGGGATGGGTTTTTGGGTAGGGTGTGTGTCTGGTGGTGGACTGGGAACCAGGGGGTGGGTACTAGGGAGGGGTGGGTGAGAGTGCAAAGGACTGTGTGTGTGTCTGCATGTAGGTGGAAAGGGGGGATTATGCAAAAAAATCTGTCCAAAAATGACTCAAGTGGAACGCTCCCCGCTTGGCTACCATGTGACACCAAGCTAGCATGCCGGCGTTTTTTTTTTCTCCCACAATCCTTCTTTGTTCGCTGGCGTGTCACCCGGGCCCGATGTGAGGAGAGGGAGACGAGCCACTGATCACCAGGAGGAGCGAGGGCACGGCGGAGGGGAGCGGATATGGACCTTTCTCCCTCCCAGAAAAAGGGCTCAAATCTCTCCATCTCATTTACATGGGATTGAATTCAAAGCCAAACACTACTCTTCTTCTTCTTTTTCATTATCCCTCTTCGTCGCTCCGGGTTTCTTTCATTCTCATTGTGTTTGAAGGGGCAGGAGTACATGGGAGGAGACTTTGATGTAGTCGACCCTTCGTCTGGGATGAACCTCTGAAGTCCCGTCTCCAAACACATCCTTCTCAGGGTCTCACCCCTCTACGGCTGGTATGAGGTTCATCTCTGGGGGTGAGAGTCTGAAGACTAACAGCACTACAACTTCACCAAACAGAGCTTTACGCTGCACCGCCACGCTACAATATGGCTCCTCACACTATCACTACTTCTGGTTTACCATGTTAGCCCACATTTCCTCTCTCGCTGCTCCAACCGGACTATGAGGTGAGCCAACAAGGGCGTGGGGCCATCTGTTTGCATACTATTTACCCAACAGTGGCTCTTTTCATGGTAGCCAAGGGAGGCCAGAAGCAATAAAGAGTCAGTGAGCATGGACAAATCGTCATGTGATAAAGAAGCTGACAGACAAATATGTGTTCATAAGGTCTTAGTGGGTAAAACTTTCCTTCATTACCACCCCTGGGCTTCTGTCAACACAAAAACCTGGCAAAAAAAGTAGAAAGCATATCCCATTGGAAATAATGTTTAGGAGAAGACAGTTCATGAAAACATTTCATGTGGAAAGTTGGAGAGTGAGATATTGTACACATGCTGTATGCATGTCCACTGACAAGTGAATAGTGCTTTTGTCAAGAACAACTAAACTAGCATCAAAGTATAAACCTGAATTATGAAACTGTAAAATGAAAAATCCCATTGATTACAAGAAAGGCTGCATTTGCATGGAATCCATGATGGATGGACATTGAATTGAGGATACCATTACTGGCGGGTGAGTGTCTGAGACCATTTCATTTAGGTAGATGTCCCCTGTCCTCAAGACACGATTATCCTATCTTTCCCCACAGAGCTATCATCAGTTTGATCTTATTGTATTTTAGCTAAGACTTGCCCTATGAGGGAGATTTGTCTGCACACAGGAAGGAATTTTCCATGCAGAAAACATTTCGCCTCAATCTTCTCACCAGCCAAACTTGTGACCCTTAAAAAACAGAACAAATGGCATCTTCGTCCCCCAAAAATATAAAAATAAAACAAAATCAATGCCCTGCTTTTTTTGAGACAGACAGACAGGCAGAGATTGAGTGTGTGAGGGAGCGTGTGTATATGTGTGTGTTTAGAGAAGTGAACTTAGCTCAGGATCCCCCCTTACCCCCCAATACCCCCCCCCCCCTCCCACCTCCTCAACTCCACTACTGCCACTCTCACAGATCTATTCAGTTCAGGTCTCCTTTGTTCCGCGACTTCCTTTGAGGCCTTCGGAGTCTTCTCCTCTCCGTCTTTGTGTTGGGGATGAAAAGGGCGCCGTTTATTATGTCTCCCAGTGGCGCTCCAGAAGCCAGGAGCAGCCCGACCACTCAAGCATCGAGCAAGGTCAGGAGTGAGCGTCTCCTCTGAGGAAAAAAAAAAGTAAGAGGCTAGAAGGGGAGTCTGTGCGAAAAAGAGGCAGAGGAGAAGAGGAGGGTCGTTGGGGGGGGGGGGGGGGGGGGGAGAGGAAATAAGGGGGGATAGAGCGAGGGAAAATAAAAGAGAGGAAAGAGATAGTGCTCTCAGCCTCCCTGGCCTCCGCGGGGCTTTCCCTGTGGCTGGGTTTGACCTCTGTGTCTGCGTGTGAGGGAGAAAGAGTGCGTTCCTCTGTCAGGAGACTATCACCTCACATCTAGTGTCATCAAACACTGGAGGAGGCTTGTGGAACCAGGCCTACGGCCACACAATGGGAGCCACACACAGTTGCAATGGCTATGCTTCTGAGGGAAATGTTTCATTCAGGGCTGCTTTTCCTGCTCTTTTGAACTGCTGTGCACTCATAATCATACCTCACACCTTCCCACACACCTTAAGCCTAGAGCAACCTAAAATACGTATAACCTAAAAGGCAAGGCATTTATTAGCTAAAGATGCCAGAAGGTAAAATTCCCAACCAGTGTGAATAGATTTATTCAAACTGGATTAGTAAAGTAGAAAACTGCAGTCAAAAGTCAAGGGTGAATTTCCATACTCTATTTCAGTTGCATAGGAATATGCAACCAGTTAGGGAGAAGCCATAGTATGCTTCATAAATCCCATTCTTGGGTTTGACTTACAAAGCCCTGCCAGTTATACTGCCATCATGACTCACAGCTTGAAATAGGTGAACTTTCACGAGACACGGAACAACAGCTTATACCAGAGTCCTTCACTAAATGCCTAAATTGGCTTCCATTTATACAGTAAATATCCAACAGTATAATTTCATTACATCACATTCAAGGAAAACCTTCCTCTGCCCACATCATGTTTAAAAGGATCACTGCAAACCTACCATGACAAGACAGTAAGGTGCATACGTTTTATAGTAATATCATGTACTCTACCTGTCAAAAAGTCTTTTGAACGTGTGTTGGGCTGTCTGCTGAAAAGTAAGCAGATAGACAACCTATTTAATGTCTATGAAAAGAGATGGAGTTCTGAATGGTGCCAGAGAAAACAAGAATTATCAACATCACTTGAGCAGTTTTCTCTTCATTGAAATGCAGAAAGGATCCAAGGCAGGCCACACGGTCCCACTGAGTTGCATTTGGAATAAATTCATTTCTCTCTTTGCTCTTTCTCCCCCCCCCCCCCCCCCCCCCCCCCGTTCCTCTTTTAAATTTCAGATTTCTATGCTCCAGTCATTGGATTCCCAGTGAAATTTTTTGGAGACGATTTCTCTCGGCTCCAGCTGTGCCACTCAATGGCATTCGTTCCCCTTGTTGGCTTGCTTCTCCACATTTTTTGGAGTGCGGCAAATTGCCGTTGACACGAGTCAACCGGAATTACCTAATACTAAGTCCTTTTCATAGGCCGGGCCGGTTCTCGGATGTTTGCGTTGAGCGAGGATGTCACACTGGAGTTTAACAGAAGTAATTGGAAAAGCATATGCAGACTAGCTTGGGTGACACACACACTGGGATATGCACCTGGAGATGCTAGACACCCCTCATGGCGAAGCACAGGGAGCAGTCTGCAGACGGCAGTAAGCAATAGGAATGCACTTAGGGACTGACAAGAGGAGCTGTAGACGAACTGTTTGTGTCTACGGGGCATATTGGCTGTTTCATGCACCATTTGATTCTAAACTTACTTTTTAGCTCGTCAGCCCTAGGCTGTGCTTCTACAATTTGTTGTCCAGGCAGCGCTCCCTTAGAATACTTTAGTTATCAAAGGTACAGTAAGGTAAAACTCAACTCGTCTGTATATTTTTTTTTCTTCTTTTTTTAAGTAACAATCCAATGCTTTAAAAAATTCTGATTTTAAATAGTAATCAGGCTACTTTGATTGATTGTATGATTTGATCTGTTGTGATCAACACCGAACGTATGAATCAGAAATGAAGTAAACGATATCTAAAAACGATAAAGATAATTATTCATTAAACGTTTAAGAAATACACATGCATTTGCCTATTTCCAGTTGAGCTATACACATTCTCAGTTCTTTAAGAGCTGGCATTAAGTAAAACTAGGTTGCCAGGCAGAAATACTGTGTAGTTGAATAGATAGTGGAAATATTGATAGTCCTATGGCGCCACCTGGTGGGCATCATGCCCTTACTGATTCATAACCGTCCTAGAATTTGCACCAGAATGGAACGCTACTACATCGAATCAATATTTTGACTCCATTCATAATGTTCAGATAAAAATAGACTTGGGTCTTATTATTCTCATATGGGATGTGCCTTTCAAGAAGCCTCTCCTGCGGCCGATAATCAACAACGAGTCTCACAACATATTTGTTTTATTTGAAAACAGTAGAATGAAAACAAAGGAAGCTATTGCAGCTGGTCCGTGAATCTAGGTCCCACCACCAAACACAGAAGTTCAACACTCACAACATTCACACACCACTCACAAGCCTTCATTTCAACAGTCAGATCACAAAAATTTTTAAATACATCGAATTGACCCTCACCCCTCCCTACAGCTTCTGATGTGTGGCCCCTTCCATTCCTCTCTTGCTAGTGCTTACACCTATTCAGACTAGATTCCTTCTATGAGTGAGTATGAATTAGGAGCTAAATAAATAATAATGGATCTGTAGTTAAGTACATGTGCATCGTGATCCACAGTCTCCTGTATAATACACAACAACTAGATTTGTATTGCTGAAACATACACTTTATATACAAAAGGCAAAACGTGGTGAAAGACACATGGTGATGATGGGGGGGGGGGGGGAGAAGAAAATAGCTATTACAAACTATAATAGTGAACAGTTGATTTCAAAAAGCTCAGACAACTCTTTAAAGCATGGCAATGAATAAAGAACATTTATCATAACAAATCAAGAGTGGATGTGGAAAAAAGAACAACATGCATTCTGAAACCAACCTCAGGCTCAAATGTTTACAGAAGTGATTCACAGATGTAACATGATTCCTATCTATAGTCTCCAAAATATCGACGACCTCCAACTCGAATAGTAATGGATGACATTGGAGCATAAAACCATTTTCTCTTGGCAGGTTGACATCCAACTGACATGCATGGAATGTGCAAAGTGAAAGAACAGCCTTCTACCCTCTGAGAGTCAGGGTGGAATACTTATTAATTTGCATAATAAATCCTTTGAAAGTATAATGGTAGTTGGGAGTTAGGGTCCCCAACCCCCAGACCAGAGCAATTGACTTGCCCTACTAAAAGACTACATCCACACTATCTTTTAAAGCTTTCAAGGAAACTCAGAAAGTGGTACTACGGTACAGACACTGATGGCAGATCCAGAATACTATCAACATCAGTTTAAATTTTGCTTCATGTTCCAATAGAAACAAACATGGAAGTGTATTTTGCATCTTGCTTAAGGCCGATACTGAATTGACCTAAAATAAAACTGTGGGGCCCTGCATGTCCTTGATTCACCCAGTCGCAGGTCCCAGGATTAATGCTGCTGTTACTGTAGTCTTGACTGAACGAAAGTAAAATGTCAGAGACAGAGTTTAACATTATTTAAAGGGCAGTATCAATTTTCAATAGACGTAAATACAGAACAGACTCGTGGGAGATTTGCATATTCTCCACAGGACTGGGTCCAATAAGGAGAGAGGTGATGAAGTAATACGTCTTGGCATGTCTCATTTGATTTACCGCCACAGGAAAAACCCATTCTCTCATCAATACAGTTAGCCTCCTGAGACCATTAATAACAATTAGCCATGTTTCAAGATATAGAGGAGAACCTGTTGGGTCATTCTCTTGGACTCTGTAAATTAGTGGGTAAACTGTAATAGCATAGACATTCAGACAAACTTTATAAAATGTTTCTCTATATGTTTCGGACTTCATTTCACAAAATTAAACAGTTTCAAAAATGTTGGATCTAGATATCTACCACAAGAAAAATAACAATTTTAAGTCACAATGATAACAGGCTTAGACCAAGTCAAAAATGTATACAAAACATACAGTATATAGAAAATAAATAGCCTCAATTAATAATTGACCATTTTAAGTTTAAATAAAACAAACAGAATAAGTCAATCGAAAGCTTAAAGCTTATATTTGTTTGCAACAACTAAAATTCCGAAAAATTTAGTGCTTGGCCTACAGCAGCAATTACAAAAACTAATAATCATAACCTTAATGAGTCTCCAACCAAGGCACAACGTTGTCCTTAGACTAAAGGGAATTACAAGAGATTTACAAGATATGTCAATACATTTCAACAGGATTTGTGAGCCAGAATATTTGACAAGAACAGTAGTCAAAATTAACCTTACTCTAAGTTTAAATTAGATTAATAACATTAATGTGACTGCTGTAGAGAAATAAGTAGCTAAACTGTTTGGTTAAAAAAATAATAAAGGAAAAGTTTGTGGTTTAAGAAATTAACAGTAAGGGGAACATTCTTTACTGTCAAAGATTGTCAAAAAGATTTTGGCTCCAAGACTATCACAATGAGTATGTGCATTTCCCAGTTTATTGCTCACCCCATTTTCTTTCACCAGATGTAGTACATACTGTAAGCTGCTTGTGTATACTTCAAGCAGGTGGTATGACATTGGCTGGCTCACAAAATAGTCTTCTTGGTGTTAAGTTTACAGTAGTTCATGCACAATTATATCACTGTTCGTAAAATAGCATTGAACAGCATGATATTACTATGGATAATTTCAGGTGACCTAGAGAAAGAAACCTGGGAAAGGCCACATCCATTAAGGTAACTGAATAAGTAATCTAGAAGACAGAACTTGTTACAACATTCATGGAGCTCGTCATGGCAACGGGAATGATGAACACAGATGGTCCATTTCATAAAAATTTACGTTTACGTAGATTAGAAAAATAATTATACTTTTGCTTTCTCCAAAGTATCTTTGGCAATATAAATCTGTCCAACTGGTTTGTTCCTTTTACTAATCCTATTTACGCTTGTTTATTTGGATACAATCACAAAATCTCCTCAGCCCAATACAAGCAGGTGCTCCAATGTTCTTCTCAAGACAACGCAGATTCAGAGCCAGTTTTCTTATTTTCATGTCCATGAGAATATGGAAAACATAGATTTGCAACATATGTTGAAAGATAAGCCAAAGGAATGTTGAATTGCGTCCAATGTGCACCACAGCTGGTACACCGCAAAAAGTCAGGACTCATCTGATAGAGAAAGAGTTAAAGTGAGATGGCAAGTAAGAAATTATGAGACACTAACCAGAAACCAAAGCATAAATTGATTAACTGATTAAATCGGAGTAAACAGAGTTCAAAGTCTAGGAATAACACATGGATCAATGCCACTGGTTAGTTTTTGGCCAAAACACACAATATGTTCGCCCCATATTCCTACAAGCCAGCCTCATCATTAGACATTTCTTAATACTGCCTCACCTTCTCAGGGTCCGGGCGTCATACACTGTCTCGTCTTCATCGCTTTCCATATCAGCCATCTCCACATTGTCATCATAGTTAGACAGCAAGCCATATTTCTTCCTCTGGGTTGGCTTCTTCAGCCTACAAATAACGTCGTTGTGTCAATCAGGGGCAAGTTAAATTATGCAATGTTTTCACACAGCTGGTGAATAACTTGTTTACTCACCCCAGTCACGCGAAGTTAAACAGCTGAACTAGCCTAAATTACACAAATTGAACTAGCCGCGAACATAGCCATATTCATTCGTTAGTTCTGGCAAACACCCAGCTAGATACTGTAGTCTACTTTGTTAGCGACTTACCTTACAGCTCTGACAAGGAAATACAGCACTCCTATCACGCTGATCCCAATGAGGACGTATAAGGCCCGTTGAATCATCGAACTATCCGCGTTCATGCCGGTGTTAAGAATTTCACGATGAGAAGTGGAGTTTGGTGCGGTAAAATTCGTAACAGGTTGCTTGTTGGAGCTGCTATTGGTAACTGTTGATACAACTTCAGATGTGGGTTCCGACGTTTGAGCCATCACCAAAAAAGCCCACATCGATGGTACGACCAACCTCAATATTAATTTAAATATCATTTTTAATATCAGCTTCACAACACTTGTTGTCTCAAACTATATATCAGCAGATGACCATGTGGATAAAACACAACGAATTCGATGGCTGGTTGCTGTTGATTCTAGTCGGCAGCTTTCACGATAAGCTAGATAGATAACTGGTGAAAAAGTTCCAAGTTCCTGGTGTGACGTGTACAGCAGCTGGTGTTATTACTATTTATGTCCGGATAGAACACAACGTTGAATATATATTGGTCCTAGGTAAAACAGCATGCTACATGCGAAATATCCAGAAATTGTGTAACTGTACCATAGGGCTAACTTGTGATCGCTATGGCTGTTTTTTTTGTTATTGTTGCAGACTAGCGCGTGTTGCACATTCCTAACGAAGTTGTGTAAAAAAAATGTATTTGTTAGCTAACTAGACAACAAGTTCTGGCTGCTTTAGTTCCCCCACGCTTCAGAAGAAATGACAGGGAATTTAAAAGACAAGGAAGCGTATCAAAGGTTAAACTACCTATACCAGGTAGCTACATTTTATTTTTTGTGTTTATGTTTGTTCATGATCTAAAACGTGTATATATTAACAGCACTGTAAACATACTTGTTCCCTACAGGCTGCCCATTGTGTTTTGTCTCAAAACCCGGAAAACGTGGAGCTGGCTCGTTTTTACTGCTTTACTCAAAAGTCAATTGCCAGACGTTTGGTACTTAGACAGTGAGTATTGATTATCGATGAATGCTCGATGGTGCAGTTAGTTAAATGTTTGCCTTCCTATTAAGATTATCTTTAAAAATGTCCATCTTTGCAGGGACCCGTCAGTGAAAAGAACATTATGTAAGAAGTGCTGCTCTCTGCTGGTGCCAGGAGTAACTGCCACTGCAAGACAAAGAAGTAAGCTAAACTGTATTATCCTGTGCGTTTTCAACTAAGGGTGAAACTTGACATTATGACATTTTAACTCATAATATAAAAATAAGTATGGGGTCTTCATATGGTTTACAGTAATGAATGGACTGTCACAGCCATGTTGGGTTTGTGTGCCTTTACCCATGCCTAACTCAAGGGAACAAGCGCAGGATTCGAAGAACTGTCATACAATGCCTCAGCTGTGGTGAAACCAAGTCTTTTCTGAACAATCCAGATCACTGTCTCTGGGCGGACCGCCCTGAGGCCCAGCTGGAGAATCAGACACAATTGGGTGAACTAAAACATCTTGTTTCCAACTACCTGTTTGGCATATGAAGAGTACAGTTGACTGGTCTATAACCTAAATCATAGTAAAACAATGGCCTGTTTTATATTTTTCCTTTTCCTGATGTAGAAATGGACCCTTCTTTGCAAGAATCGCAGAAGCAAAAAACAAGTGAAAGACCTGTGGACAAGAAGACAGTTGTAGATGTCAGCCCTGCCCCAGTCACAGATGCAGGCCCTGCCCCAGTCACAGCTGCCTCAACTGAACCACAAAATATGAACAGTTGACGCTTGCACCACAGCTCACCGCACTGGAGGATTAGAGATGTCATGGAATGGCTTAGACTTTAACTACTGACAGTTATGATGAGTTGCTTTTACACTAGACAGAGAAGTGTGGATGAAGGCAATCCATCCGTAATCTCATTTATACTTCCGAGTGTCTTTGAAACAGATTCATGTAGTATCGATGGGCACGTTAGATCTTGTATTTAATACGGTGAACTCTGCTGAATTGACTGGGTGCAAGGCAATTTTTGCATGAATTAAAACAAATCGAATACATGTAAAACCTGACAATAGAATTGCGTGCAACTTTTGCTTTCAAAGTTTTTTTTTTATTGTTCCTGATACACAGCTAAATAAAATGCAAATACTGTACATGTGTATGCTTTCACTTTTTCTTTTTCTCTCCTTGGTCCCCCTTTGGCACTCTGTAACGTGTCTTCTGGGAATAAAACAAGTTCCTGGCAAAGATCCTGGGGATGTGGCCCATATACAATACCAGGCCCAGGGCCATTCCTGAAGGAAAGACAGCAACATGTTACCAGCTCGATATGCAAAAATGGGATTTAGATCATGAAAGTTCCAGTTCAGTTGATAATCTTTTTTTGTTTCTATTTCAGTTTATTATCGAGTGCTAGCTTTTCAGTTCAGACATACCTAAAATGGGTCCTAACCAGTAGACAACAGAATACTCCATGAAAGTGAACCCAGGACAGGAGAAGGTAAGTCCGTAGGCCAGGGAAGGGTTCAGGAAGGCCGAGGTATATTCACTAGCTGAAAGAAACAAGAAAGAAAGGGTTGAGTAGTATACAAAACCACTAGTGCCAGAGAGCAGCCTCATGAAGTCGGATTGTGTTTCCAAGAGGGAATTAGCTGTGCTCTGATATCTGAATCACAGACGAGAGAAGAAACATTTGTCAACGCTGACGCTGAATGTACTGAATCAGGCCAATTTGTCAAAGTAACGACTATAAGGTACGTTTAACATTAAGGACTACTTACCCACGTGGAAAAGGAATGTGAGCGTGAGAGCTACAACAGGAACCCGGAGAAATGCAGACCTGCGATGCAGGAACAGGTAGATGATGTAAAAGATGAGTGCAGACACTCCCTCTGTGAAGACTCCCTGAAGCAGGGAGACCTTCAGCGCCGGACTGCACTCCCTTGACATCAGGTTTTTGATCATGTGCATGTCTGTGAGTTCCAGATTCCAGTAGTAGACAGCCACCCGCAGGCCCAAGTGTGCACCCAGGAAATGGGCTGCCACAGCCAGAACGGTGGGCAGGGTGGAGCTCTCCAGCAGCAGGAACCTCATCAGAACCAGAGAGGGATTCCCAGTGGCACCACCACAGACAATACCATGGGTCAGCAGCATCACAAACAGTATGGTCAGAGTCACATCTGGGCCAAGTCCTCCTGCCCACTGACCAATGTCTACGATGGTTTGCACTTCAAGCCAGCATGCTACAAGCATAAATGAGGAAGCGAACTCCAGAACAAAATTCAGGCGGGGCCATCTACTGAACAGGGCTCTAACTGAGGCTCCAAACGCTGTAACAGCCAGAAAGTACCCGAGGGAAACATTGAGTCCAGACATGCTTTGAGAGATGCTATCCCTTGCCGGTTCTGCTTGTGTGTGAGGCTAGCCATGAGGGTCTTGTCTGTGGCTACGTGGCACATGGAGACACACATTTCTTATCTAAAATACACCACCATTTCATCCCACACAAGCACCTGCCAAAATACACACTGCCTTTTTCAAGGTCAGGTCAAGAGTGGCCTTGCTTGCTTTACTGAAGGCATTGAAAATGTCACAACTGACCTTTTTGAGACTGCTAGAAAGTCTATCTGTATTAAATTGGTAAAATATCGGATTATTTAAAATATCTTTATTTTTCAGAAGCAACTTGTGATACAAATCAATCGTACCCAGAATCAACGCACCTTGATCGTTTGGCCTGTTGCTATGGGGACGAGACCGCGTGTTGTTTGTCTGGCGTCAAGAGACAGGATAAGTGAACCTACTGTAAATTGGAGATCTAACTTGTGCTAGTTAGAGATAAATAGCTTGCATAACGCCGTGTCGCAGGGTCAGGTAATAATTACGTTTGTCAGCATCAACTACCAGTGTTATTATACTGAATCGAACTAGGTACTGTAGACACCACGGCAGCTGTTAGTCTACTGTCTGCATCACTAGTCTAGACTACAGTAATTCGGGATTCCTTTTTTTTTTTACAGTAGCCCAGATGGACTGGCCGACCTGGTCAAAAAACAAGACGAAAGACATTGGAACTTGTCGATAGTCAAGTTCAGCCCAAGTTCAATGGCTCGACTAGTTAGCTATCTACAGTACTGTAACAAAGCGTAGTTGGGGAGTTTGAATGACCTCTTCACGTTAGAGCTATCTTTACGGCCTTCCAGGGAGCTTCTAGCTAGATATCAACAACTCTGGTTATATTCTTCCTTCACAACATGTCATGAAAAATGACAACTAGACTTATTGCCTCATTCAATGTGTTGGACGAACACTCTAAGAAGATCCTGGCTAAGCATGCACGGGTAAGTGCTGGTATTAAATGAACCAACGTTTGAACTGTTTTAGCCTGTTTATTTCGAATATGATTTCATGTGTTTCTCGTTATTCACAATCCGTTGTTGATAGGTATTCTGCGTTTCTTCTTTCCCCCAGAAGAATCGCCTTTTTAGTCATACTCCCAGATCATCGCACGGCTCCCGCAACGAGCCAGACCTTCCACTATGTAATAGCTATGACTCAGACTTCGACTTCCCTAGCTCGAGGAGAACCCCCATTTCCAAACCTAAAACTAAGACTGAGATCATCAACGAGGAGCAGGAACTCCTGCATAGTAAACTAAGGTCTTGAAAGTAATCAGGAGTATTAGATTTGCCTGGCAGTCTGATTAAAGTTTTGATCCTTAACTTGATAACCTCTCAACATGATTGCTAATAAAAGATTGTTGCCAACTGTGACATGTCATGCAATTATCTAGTGATCAAGTGGAGGAATGATTGTGGTCTAAAATTGGTGTACCCCCATGTTGTCACAATAAATGCAGCGTTGTTTATGTATCTGTCCTTGTTATATGTGGCGACTCACAGACGTGTCACTCCAAGATCAGCAAAGTTTTCTGTACCCCCACCGTCCATCACCGAAGACTGCTGCTGCAGACCGGAGAATGCCATCAACAGCAGAGTGAGTGTCCTTCCCTTCACCTGCCCAGGGGACGTGTCCTGGATGAGGGATGACCAGAGGACAGAGGGGCTGAGAAAAGGTGGGTTCATGGGTTAGTCAGAGAAGATGAAAGCTGGCCTGGAGAACTGGTTGGTGGGGTTTTAACTCCTTCCGATTTCCTGCCTTCAGGTGTTTTAAATATTAACGTAAATTTTTTTTCCGTCTGTCTATCTCAGCGGCGCTAGTGCGTGTGTAACTGAAGGAGAGGGTACAGTAACTCGGCTTAGATTTCCAGGTGGTTCCATTTGTAAATTAACCTGTGATATCGTTCTTCCCTTCTCTTTCCCATCGTGTATTATTCATTGCTGCTTTGTTTTTGTTTGTTTTGGGGGGGGTTTTTTGGGGGGGGGTTGTTTGTTTAAAATCTAGGTTCAGTACCAAATGTTGACACCAGCTGCCTTGAATTTTTCCATTTTTATTTGAACACTTTAACTAATTCAGCTCGTACTCCTTCCATCATCTCTATGTGGGTCTTCAGACCAGGACTCTGAGGGCTTTATTATTCTAACTTTGAAAAAAAGAAGTACGGCCGCCTACAGGTCTGCAAACCATCCACCCCAGAGACTTAAGTGGTCCAGAGAGGTACAGTGACCTGTAAATATACTGTACATTTAGAGTTCCTGTATTTTGTTTCAGCAGTGTAGCCCAGTTTCCATAGGAATGTTAAACTTTTATGGCCGGTGTTATATTTGTTTGGACCAGGTTTACAGGGTGAGTGTGACTGAGGGTGTGTTTGTTTCGTCTCCCGGCTAGGTGGAAAAGGTTCCTCCTTTGGAAGCGGACAGTGATGTCAGCAAGGCAATGGTGGGTGGAGTTCTGGGATACACAGACACGTCTCACTGGTGCACCTCTCCCTCCCACCAGGACACCCCTCTCACGGCCTTCACAGGTAACTCACAGCCGTTGTGGTCTTCGTAGGTTGTTCATACCTAACCTCATAAACCTCCAGAGGTTCAGCCTCTCACGACATCCACAAAGCATCTCTCAGAACCTTCAAATGTATTGAGAAGTCATGTTGCTACCAAATGTTCTTCACTCGCGCAAGCGCGTTTCTCTCACTCATTTGAGGTTGTCTCCCTGTTTTCGACAGAGCAAGAGGAGGACCAGTTCTCCATGTCAGAGTCTGTGGGGAAGGTGGTTTGCCAGCAGCTTCAGCGCGGGAATATTGTCAGAGTATCCACCAACCGAGCCTCCAGGTGGCAAGTCAGCTTGCTCTCTAAGAACCGCCAAGTTACCTTCTTGTGAATTTGCGCTAAGCTGTTCTCTGTCACCGCAATCGTGTTTTATGTAGGAGCAGAGAATATCCACAGAACGACGCCCAGAGAGAGAAGCCGTCTGCATGGGGGGCGGAGCCTGCTGCAGTCTCAGTCCCTCTCAGCCTCGCAGACGAGCTGAATAGGTGTGTTAAACTGCTCTCACCGAGGCCTCCTTCTGTTTATGTCCCCCTTCCGGTAAGTAAATGCCTACTATTTTTACATATAGGTTTTGTGTTGGTGTGTTTTTTGGGGGGTTTCGTAACAAAAGTGTTTCCACAGATAGTCAGCGAGACGTATCCAGTGGTGTGCACCTCTGAGCTGCACCCACATGAACCCTTCAGTTCCCCCAGCCTTCACCACCTTGACCTGTCTGAAAACAGTGCCCCCTGCAGGACTACAGTCCTCTCTGCCATTGTGCGCATCACTGACTCCCTCCAGACAAAGACCATGGTCAGGAGGGAAAGAGAGAGAGAGAGGCTGAAGGCCTGGCCCCAGAAGCTTTTCTTGGGGATGTACAACGTGGGCCTCAAAACTCTCTCTGCTGACGGGAACATCAGTCAAGATAGAGACCTTGGAAAAGTTCCCCTGCATAGCAATCAGCCACCATCCAGCAGAGGGAACCATCTTTTCCCTTTGGTTGCTCCACCAGTCCCCTTGACAGCACCCCACAGGCAGACTGATGATGTTGGGACGGTGCTCAATGGAGTCAACCCAAAGCAAGGTAACAGTGGTGTCCATCCTCGCAATGACCTCCGACACCATGCTCACAGGACCAGAAAGAAACTACACAGAGAACCGGCAACTTGGCGAAATAACAAAAAAGACTTCCTACACATCTCCAAGCCCCTTACGAACACAAACACGAGCCGGTTTGTTCCTAAGCAACAGCCCTACAAGGAACGTCTTATCGATCAACGGCAGAAGTGTAATAACTCCATGATGTCGCAGGTTGATGACATCAATAACGTGGGTGTGTATGGAGTTAACTTGTTTGCGTCCAGACCTAGCAGCAGGGTACAGTACAAGTACCAGGTCCACTGTACAGGAGAGGTTCTGCCTCTTCTGGAGGCCTCCGTGGGCCCTCCAGCTTCCTCCCAGCTCTCAGACCGCTACTCCAAGGGCTCAGGAACTCAGACAAACCGAGCAGTATCTGCAAGGACAGACTGTACGTTCATTTCAAGTTCTCCCTACGATCCGGAGCAAGCTGTAAACATTCCCACGGCCGAATGTGTGGATTTACTTTGAATTTTGAAGGAACCTCAATTTAAATGTAAAACATATATTAAAAAACATTCATCTTTTGCATACATATTATGTGTGCTTTGTTTGAACTAATAAACTTGAGTGGATTTAAATTGTTGTTACTCAACTACCACCAACGATTTCAGACTTCCTACTTCCTACCTTTTGTCCACAAGAGGGAGGCATCTGATAAGTTGTTGATACATATTTCCTGGTGGGAGACCAATAAGAAAATAGTTTGAAAGCAATTGTTGAGATGGTGAAGGACATACATGCAGGATGGGAAAAATGCAGAGAATACATTTCTTCGGTGGACAATCCAGCAAGCATCGATGTTCTCTGAGTCACCACTCCCTGCACGTGATGCTACTGTAAGATGAATAAACATTTCTGTTCTAAACAAAATGACCAGCAATGAAGCACAGAAAGACATACAATGACATAAACCACTTGAGGCATCAATCACGGAATAAACACTTATTTTATTTTGTAGAACAATAGCCCTTACATTAGCAAGGTTCAAACACTGCTAGTGACCATACTCAGCGGTCAGAGTAACAAGCACAGCCAAGTCCTGAATAAGGAAGGAGATGGTCAATAAACACCCAAATAAAACAGAAATCTTGTGTCATGAGATGGAAAGCTGTCCATCTGACCAAATCGCAGTTGTCATTTCTCCTGCTTTGAAATAATGTGGTGTGATAACACTGCATTGTAAATGGAACATTACATAATATAAGTGAAAGGGCAGCGACTCATGGAAGTACAGCGTTTTCACAGCTGCACTTAACACCCAGTCTTCGTGTCACAATGTACCTTCTGCACGCACGCCCCCCTCACTGTCCTGTCGATGACCCCTAAACACTTAGCCCAGTCTGCTCCTCCGGTCCTCATGTCCTGGCAAGGAAACATCTCAGCAAGCCACTCTACCGAACAAGACAGCCTCTGATCAGTCAGAAGTTCCGCTCTGGCTCATTCGCTGACATCATGGCTGGTGCTACTTCTGCAGACCTTACCTCTGATGGCCTCTATTTTATTGGGGTCCAGCATCTTGACCCCCTGGGCGGGGTCCTCTGGGAGCCCGCCAGAGGTGAGCAGGGCCTGGGGGAAGACTGCTGGCAGCACCAGGCCCACAGCTGCCTGGGGCAGGGCTTGTCTGAACACCTTCCTGTAGACTGAGACAGGGATGTGCACCTTCCGCATGGAGCTCCCGATTAGCACTGTGAAGACAGGCCAAACACCAATCCTGCATCACACCGGCATGGGTTTTTCAGCTGAGAACGTACGCATCTACCAACCGAAAGCTACCTAATTTGTCGTCTTTTGGAGTCGAGGTGTCGGGCCGGACAACCACAGCGGCCCGGCTTTCAACAGCCTCCATCGCTTCCAGCGGTGACATTTTGATCCTCTTCCCCAATTCCACAAACCAATCCCCATTCTCCTGCATACTGCATTCTCCACAAACCCATCTGCATTCTTCCACTGTCTCCTGGCTCCCATTTCCAGGCCCCTTAGTCTGGGACTTCCTCTTGGGAGGTCTCCCTCTGGGTCTCCCTCTGGCTGGGGCAGGCTGAGGGCCTTGCTGGCTGACGGATGGGCTTATTTTGAGGCTACCTGACTTCGACCTCCAGGGTGCCGGGTCCAGCTGGGGGAATTTGGGGGCCAGAGAGAGGCTATTCTGACAAAGAGGGATGGACAGGTGATTCCTCTGCCCTACACAGCTATCTGCTGAGGATTCCTGAGGGCTCATCTCCTGGAAGGCAGAAATGAAACAAATTGACTTGTGTTCACTTTTATTATCAGACTCCATCACTATTCCTGGAGATACTGTGTAACACATGTGCTACAACCTGGGAGAGGATGTGGCTCCCGCCAGGAAACCTGGTGTGGAGATGCTCAATCTTATCCTCCGACCTCTGAATGGTTGAATACCAAACCTCATTATGCAACTTGTTAATCAATACAACACTCATTATTCAGGTGAAAGTGTGAGTTTCTCACCTCTGTGGTGTTGATGACACCTTCAGACAGTTCCCCAAGCATCTGTGAGAATACAAATGACAGAAATGTGGGTTCCTTTGTGAAGCTGTATTTGAGCTTTACAATTCTATTTGCCTTATGTACCCAGACAACAACATCAGGAAACTGCAAATATTCCCTAGATAAAAATGTGAGCCCCATATTGCTGCTAGTCTCCTGTAGTAATTGATGATCAGCACTGCTGTGCAAACCAACCTGTGACTGTGATTGGGCTGCTACATTTGACTGGAGGGTGTCGATCTTCTCCTCAAGTCTATTCATTGCCACTCGCAAGAACTGGAACAATACCATAGCTGAAGCTTTATCATCAAAGTCTTGGCTGTGCAAGGGCTGGATTATTAAATAGCACACTGGTGCAGCTGTACCTCACAGTGGTGTAAAATGTTCATCAGTATGGCATATTGCTTGTCGGTGCTGCTCTGTGTCCATTCCTGCAGAGAAATACACTTATTAATATTTTTACAAATCAAAGACTGTAAAAAGAATGTACGACATGATAGCTCCTCAAAAGTGAAGTGGAGTCAGGTGGCTGAGCGGTTAGGGAATCGGGCTAGTAATCAGAAGATTGCCGGTTCGATTCATGGCCGTGCAAATGACCGTGCAAGTGTCCTTGGGCAAGGAACTTCACCCTACTTGCCTCGGGGGAATGTCCCTGTACTTACTGTAAGTCGCTCTGGATAAGAGCGTCTGCTAAATGACTAAATGTAAAACATCTTGATCGCCCCTTGGTGGCTGGCTGCAGTATATGTCATAAGTCCCGCCCCCTCCATGTTAGCGGATCACGCTGATGTCTGCTTAAGTGCTAATTCCTCTGATATTTTGTATACATTTTTGTACAATGGGAGGAATCGGGGACGCGTCGTCCATTCTTTTAACTGTCAATAGTACAAATCCAATTAAATGTCTTTGTATTTCCCACTTTTTACATGCAAACTCAGGCCTGTTGTGGGGAGCTGGGACAGCCCTGGCTCTGTTGAAGGTTACATACACAATATGGCTGTAACCCCGCCATTTTCCCGCCTGCAATTAGGTAGTTAATAACGGCTGCTAAAATGTTGTTTCAGTTCATTCAGATTCAACTGCACCTATGTCCCGTTTAAATATCGCCTGACCTACCTTGGGCTTTTTATCTCTGATACTTCTCAGATGGGGTTTTGGTTTTGTATGTGTATTTTGTCGTTTTTTGCGCCTGTTTTCTGTCCTGAATGGCTGAACGTTGTCTGCTGATGCTGAACACGGAAAAAACATTGAGGACAGAGTCAGGGATTTACTACATTCTGAATGCCAATACATCATTGATTAAATAACTCAAACGTGCAATCATTAATATTTTTTTGATTAATTCACAATTCCATTTATATAGCATCCGGTAGGCCTTGCTTTGGTGCTTGCTAGCACATCACTCCAGCGTGGCTATGACATCTAGTCAGGTCTAGGTAGGTCCATTTAGGCAAACAAGCTCGCCCAAATTCATATCATATTGACATGCAGAAAACTAGCCAGAAACCTCTGAATCGCTGCTGTGTGATTCACCTCTAGATTCAAAAGGTGCGAAGATCTCGACATCTGATATTGTCTCAGTTTCACCTTCAGAGACCCAGTCAGTGGTCGAAAACATCTGATCCACACCGTCCGCTTCGAGTTTGGCTGATATGTACTGTAAAGTTGCATCGCCGTCTTTGACACTTTGGAAAGAATCTACTTCTTTCGTGTAATTTTCCAGGGTTCTCGTTTCTTCCCCAAGATGTAATTCAGATTTTATTCCAGTTTGACACCCGACACTTTTCATGCTTTAGCTTCCGAACAGTAACAGCCTCTCTGGGTTCTATGAAGCCACGCGCCCTCAACGCCACTGGATATTGTAAATTGTGTCAGAGGTCAAAGATCAGAAACCTGGTGATAAAAAAAAAAAGGTTTTACTGATTTACACCTTTTGTCCCTCGCACGCATCAATGTATTTCATTCATTCCGCAGTCTGTCAAGTCCGACAAATTGAGTAGTGAGAATAAAACCAAAGATAAAATCAGCTGAAAGAACCAACACATAATGCACAGTTTTACAGCACCGTATTCAACTGGCTAGATATTTGTGTTATTTCACCGAAATAATCTGCCAGAGCTCTTTATCCAACAAATATAGGCTAAGTGCAAAAAATAAGTGCATAATTTTACTCTTGAACACGTCACTGTGTTCTAGCATACTGCATATCGCTGAGATTCACTCCCTTCATCTTCCACCTCTCCTCCACTTTCATCCCTTCCCCTCCTCCCTTCCATGTTCTCCGGGAGGAAGCTCAATCATATTCACAGCAGGGAGACAGTTTTCCCTCCCCCTCACTGCACAGCAGTCGACAGAGTTCTGCAGTCAGCCCAAGCACACCTTCAAACTACAAACATCACCCAGCATCGCTGCCACAGACACAGTATTGTTTTCCACATATGTTCCACAATTTTGACAGTCATATAGTGTTCTACATAAGATTTATCATTATGGGGGTTTCAGATATTTGTTTTTGTTTAGAGTTATGTGTGAAATCTATAGCTGCAAAGTCAGGTTGGATGCCATTTCAGTGATTGCTGCTTTTATCTAATAAAAAATAAAAAACATTGGCCTGTGGTTTGGTTCTTTGGGAAGTTATGAGTGCTTGTTTTGAACACAGGAAACCTGAAATGATAACAAAGTGGAAGGGAGGTTGCGTAATGTGTCAAAATAAAGAGGCTTGCATCGACGTCTTCTCCTCTACTATAAAAAAAACCCACGACAGCGTCATTAGTTTTGCTTGATTTATTTGAATCTGTATGTCACATTGAAGACTAGTTGTTACTCTATGTCTTTTGACTTTGGATTGCATTTGTCCAGATTAAAGGAAGGCAGGGAGCTCTGGTCAGCCCTGGTCAATGTCTGCAAAGCTGATATGGACAAGACTGCTTTGTTCCCCTTGCATGTTTCCTGAATTGAAATTTGAAGTGAAGAGAAAATGCAAACAAAGCGCTTGACTGTTTGGCGACCTCATGGGCACTCTTCAAAGGGTACTGACCATGAACTTTTCTGCAAGTCTTAACAGGGGAGGGGAAACTGGCTGGGCCAGCAGCATATCTGTAGATAGCAGGCCTAGTCTAAGAGAGAGAAAAAAGGCAGATGAAAGACAACAGCAACTTTGTTTCCCATCACCACTGTGTTGTAGTCCAATGAACCATTTGTCTGGTTGTCACATGATGTCTCAAGAGGCTTCTGATACTCAGAAACCAAGAAACTGGTGCCATGCCCTTGTAATCAGTGTAAGATCCCAAGGTTGTAATTTTAATGAATCTAATAGTTCCCTAAATTGATTGTTTGTGGCAGGTTTGGGAATAGTTTTCTTTTTTTATGTGTATGTGTTCTGAAATATACAGTGTCCTCCCACATCTTGTGTCCTGAAAAATGTCTGTATGTAGTCTATAGATGATCACAAAGTATCATATACATTTACATTTAGTAGACACTCTTATCCAGAGCGACTTACAGTAAGTACAGGGACATTCTCCCGAGGCAAGTAGGGTGAAGGGCCTTGCCCAAGGACACAACGTCATTTGGCACGGCCGGGAATCAAACTGGCAACCTTCAGATTACTAGCCCAATTCCCTAACCGCTCAGCCACCTGACTCCCATATGGACACTAGGCGGATCATTCTAATGTAAATCTTAGGCCTTCAAAGCCAATCAGCATCTACATTTTCTTCCTAACCGAATGAGGGACAGGGGAAATGTAGTGTGGAAAATCGTATTAGAGAGAGAGAGTGGGCTGCTGGGAGCAATGACACACAGTCACAGAGCACATTGACTGCAGATGTTGCTGACCTCCCTGATGCAGTATGTCACTTGAGCAAAGCTGCAGGATGCTGCTTGTGAAGGGGAAATGTCGTACTGCAGAGGGCTTGGAAGCAGAATCTCATTCACTCTTGTATGATGTTTGATTCAAGTTTTGGTGGCTGGGGTGACCTAAATTCAGAGTCATTCATCCCTGACCTTTCGTTGCATCCTCTGCTCAGACACCAACAATGACCCCCCCCCCCAGCACTCTCTATCTTTCTGGGTTTGCCTTTTATTTCATTAAGTCCCGTTCATCATATCCCTTGGTTTGGCGGCCCTTCTGTCTGACTTTCACTGACTTTCATTATTCCCTCTGACCCTTTCCCTCATGCAAGTAGTCCCAGTGGCAAGTATTTTATTTAATTTGTAAAATGTCATTAGCGGAAATAAACGTCTTTATTATATTTTTCATGACAACAAGAGGGAAATCATGTATCAGAGTGAAAGAATAATATATCATCATCCTCGTGGGGATACTTGACAGATCTTCAATCACTTTATATTCAGTCAGAAAATTAATTCTGACCTGTCCTGTGTATCCAAAATTTAATTGTATAGTATTCATAATAAAGAACATGTCTTCCTGTTATAAATCAATGTTGTGGAGCAGAATGATCTGTTGGGCTTGATTTTAGAAAGCACAGTAGGGGGAAGGAATCCCCTGAAATGTGGAGTTACTTAGGTATGCCTCGTGGCTCATTAATGTGCATTAAACAGCTTTCCAGTGGAACAATGGGAGGCCCAGGTCCTGCTCTGACAGGAACTGATAGGAGACCTATTAACCTGTCCCCATCATACTGCAGCACATTGGCCCTCTCAGATCAACAGGACTATGTCTTTCCAAAACCAGTGTATAGACACAACATATTAATTCGCATAGTCTTTTTGGCTGGAAAAAGGGCCCTTGGTGATTGTTCGAAAAAGATGGAAGTGGAGGCTGAACGAACTAAATCTAAATGTAACATCAACACTGCAATGCATTGTCCTTATCTGAACTGTGCAGCATCTTTATTCGCTCTCTGTTGAGACACCGTTGTAGCCTACACGTTATTTTATGTGGTCCTAAAGGGTTTTGTTTATCTCACTATAAAACTTTGTTAGGTTTATGTATTTGGAGGGTTAGTAGGTTTATTTCCTTGAAATAAATGCAGCTTCCGATGAAAACCGAGAGAGGGAGGGCCTAGGGAGGACCCGCTATGACGCTGCGCGCGCAGCCTTGCTGTCACAGGATTACATCGTTCCTGGGGGTATTAACCGAGGCTGGCAACGTCAGGACTATGATGGGAATATAAAGCGTTATTTATAACAGAATATAATCTCCCAATTCTGCCATTTCACTTCTTTCGTCACCTGAAAACCCCGTTTTGAAAAGAACTTCTGCCGGAATGGTAGGTAAGCTTGTTCTGTTAGGCTATCACTCGTGTGATAAATATATTTTGTATAGAAGGATTGCATTAACAGGACTTGGGATGAACCAAAGCTATTCGGTTCTTTATTTACCTTGTCGCCGACATTTTTTTGTGTCTACCCAAATAAGCGTCCTACTTTTAATATGGATATAGTATGGAACCGAGAGCATATTACGCGTTTCCTACAGTTTGCGCAAATTTAAATTAATCCACTTAATGGTTCTAAATGTAGGCTATTGTCCATGCACAAATTGGATATGTTAATTCATCAATATCAACCAGGATGTCCGATCTGTGCTTTATGCATTTGGCAAAACGGTGTCCTTATTTAAAGGGAAGCAAAATGCCTGAAGCATACAAGAACGCACATTAATGTAAGATTTGGTATACTAAGATACATTAAAAAAAAAACTGCCATACGATATGCAGATTCAGCGTTTCACCTTGCGAATGGCCATGTATGTTCTGCTATTGATTCCCAACGAACTCGATTAAGAACAATAGCTCGTGGCTATATTTTCAGTAGATAAGGCAGGTTGCTCATAAACTGGTTTGTGCTTTTTGACTTTGAGGGATCTGTAATGTAGCAAAGCAGCAAGTAAAAGCCTAGTGTAAAAATGTAAACAATGGTCCTCAGGTCTACTGCTCTACTTTCACAGGGTCATGCAAGGCGTTTAGCAAAGAAAGATAGGCCACATACACTGATATACCACTGCTTTAAATATAACACATTTATATTGGTTCATGCTTGCAAATTAACTTGACTGTTGTTGCCTGAGAAGCTTTAGTGAATACACAGTCAGCCAGTTTGTAAGCAGCACTGATGAAGCCAAAGAAGCAGAAAGCCTGGCATTGAAGGATAAGGCCTTACCACTGCCTGGGAACAGTAGATAAATCAATGCTAGCTTTGTGACACTCCTACGGTTTGCCTGGCCTGATATCTCACCATATGTAGCCCACTGTGTGGTCTCTCTGCATTAGAATCAAAAAAGGGAAGAATGTTATCTGTCCTGACAAATTCCCATGCTAATGTTTAAAGATATTCATTGAGAAGGAATCGTAGCATAGCAATGATGTATTCCACTGTTGTTTTGTCTGCACAGTGGAGCTGGGAGTCTGGTTATGTTATATATCTTATCTCTAAACATATTTATGTCCTTGTGAAAGGCCCTGCTGTGGTTGATCCATGTTTCTGCACTTAACTGAATAAGATGTGCGTTGTTTAACGCATTTGTTTATGTGTGTACTTGAAAGCATACAGCATTAATCAACTGTTTTCAAAACTCAACCACACTAAAACAAGGCTGTTATGATCTTTACAACATAGCAGAGGCTCATTTACGACATAGTAAGATAGCAATGTTTTGTTTAACACTCTCAGCTATGTAACATCAAGTACTGCACTCGACCCAAAGAGCAGGCATATTTGAAGAGAGACAGCGAAAACAGGCCTCTCAACCAAAACAGCACATTTACATCCAGATTGTTGTCTCCACTGTCAGCCACACAGCCTCTGCTCTCATCAGTATTCTGAATATAATAATGGTAATTTGATTTGAGTTCAGCCTCGCTCGTATAGGCGGGTGGGTGTGTGGAACATGAGATTAGTCTCTGTGCACGTCTGTAGTACGGGCTAATTAGAGCCGGGCGGGGGGAGTTTCTATCCGATGACCTTTGGGTCTAGGCCGCTTTCGAGGCCTCGTCTCTGGGTCTTTGTTCTCCTGCATCTCCCCTTCTGTGTTCCTCCCTCCAGCAGCCCTGACGGAGGTGGACCCACATTTTGACTGTCCTCAAGTAGTGCATACAACGTGTAGCAACAGGGGTATAGTCAATTGCACCCCTTGTCAAAGAAAGGGAAGCGATGTAAACAAGGACGGAGAGAATGCATTGGGTGCGTAACTCGAGTGTTCGTCAACGTCGACCTTTGCATCCAACCGTATTTTCTCTGCATGGAACTGTACCGTTCGCTGTTGTTGTTGTTGTTGTCCTTCTGCCGTAGAGTGCGGGAGCGCATTCCTTTGCCGAGGCGAGACCAAGACGTAAATGTGGAAATCATTACAGTCGAGGCGGGAGAGATTTCCACCCAAGCTGCTATCCTTCTCCGTTTGCCCAGTCTACCCATAATGCATATAAGCGCTGACCCAATCTGCACCACGATGTTTTACTGAGGGACTGTGTTTTATGGCTTTAAGCAGCACTGAACAGACACCATGGCCCCTCTTGTCAAAACAGTAAGTGTTTAGAGCTCGTCCTACTTTGCTGTAAAGATAATGGATGATCATCAATAAGCGCTCTGGTTTCCACCGCGTGCCGTCTTACATTACCTCATATTTAATTAAAGCACTGTTGCTTTGGTGATATTTATAACTGTCCCTGACCTCCAAGCCTCTGCTGACATGGGCAGTGATGGAAGTCAGATAATGGCACCAGAGGACCTTGGGAAGGCCTGCATGGCTGACTGAGTCCCTTCAAGGTAAACAGGACCGGAGGTCATCCTTGATTAGTATTCAAGTCACATGGAGCGAGGAGTGACCGTAGTGATAATGTATTCTGAATGGAAACTGGTATGTGTGTGTGTTTTAGATGAGCTAGGTTTAACCCATTCTGCCTCCACTTTGACATCACTCTGAGTTCAACTCAGAGAGACGTACTGAAAGACCATACGTTAAGCAGTTGAGTTCAACCTCGATTAAATCGACAAACACACACGGAGGGAGGAGAATGGGCACACCTTCTACTCTTCCCACGGTGCTGTTTCTCGTTCTTGTCACCACCTGTGAAGTGCTGAACTCACATTCCTGCCCGCAGCTTCAGCGGAGAGCTACGATGCGTGCAGGGCAGCATAGACGCCGAGGCCAGGTAGCTGGACGTGTCTCCTGCAAGACCTCCAGACCACCTGACCTGAGGGCAGATTCACACCCCGCTCAGCCTTCTCCGATGGGCTGTAGCTGCACACAGGACCTGGATGCAGGCGCCCCCTTCGGTTAGAAATGTTTGCTCTACGTGGCGTGATTATTATATATATATATATATATATATATATATATATATATATATATATATATATATATATATATATATATATATATATATATATATATATATTCAATTATGGTTAAAGAGAGGGGAGAATATGAAAGGCCATGCTGCTTACAGCTTGTTCACCTGACATGTCATAGGGGAACATTTGCTCATTTAAAGTAATAGTTATTGATTGATAAACATGCTTCCGAGTGGAGTGCGTCCATGTGGACAGGTCCCCATGGCAACAGCATGATACGGATGACTGGTGTGACATCCTTGTTGACTTATCCACCAAACAGAGGGCGAAGCCAAATGTGTGGTTCATATCGTATCCACTCTACCACAATTTCATGATCTCACTGGACATCATTCACAGTGAACAGACACCCATCTTTTTTACAGTCTATAAATAACGTGTTTCTGCCTGGCTGGGCCAGGAAAAGACCGGGGTTTCAGCACAGAGGCCACGAGCTATAAATACACATAAGCTTTTATTGGATTCTTGCAGGGTGTGTTTAAGCATGTTTTTATTCCCAAAGCGCACACTCCCTAGACCTGTCCCTTGTGTCCAATGGCGACCAAGTGATCAGCCAGGCGGCTATCCCAGGACCTTCATGTGATCCATCAGAAGGCTGTTACCATGCTGTTGCTGTGTCTCGGCCGTGCAGCAGAACAATATAGAAGCTGCCCTAGGGGGAGAAAGCTCCTCTGAATCGCTCACTGGGGCAACCCAACACCACATGGAGGCAATTTGGTCAAAGACATTTGAAATAGGGCCCTTCCTTTGTGGTGTGGCCAGCTGGTTGGCATTCTGTTGGGATATTGAAGCGCTTCTAGTCATTGTTTTAATGTACGATCACGAGAAGCAGAATGTTAGCGTTTTTCGTTTTGCTTTTTAGCTTTGAGTTTCGAATGGTTTAAAGGACACACATGCTCCTCTGCGTGTTGATCCATCTATAATTGAGCTTTGCTGATGCCTTAGAAGCCTACAATACCTATTGACCCCCCCCCCCCACACACACACACCTCCCCTCCCCCCATCCCATGAAGCATCATGGGAGATGGATGAGGACTGGCAGCTCCGAGTGTGATGTCAGGGTGTGATGTCAGCTGCCACACTGAGGAAAGGATCGAGTCAGGACCACAGAGTAGGCCGTGATGAGAGAGGAGTTCTGCATTCGAGCTGTTTAGGGATGGAGATATAATCCAAAATCTGGATGGATTAGATGAGACACATCCACTCTTTCTCAAACCACAGGTGGTCTAAAAGCTTTGAGTACAGTATGTCTAGATCTGTGTTTGTTGTTATGGTTGGCCCTGTCTTGCAAATGTAGTTATGCTTTTTTTATGATGAGTCTTTCCTGTAAAGTAATATTTACTAGACTGAATCATCTCCAGACATTGTGGCCACCTTGTTGTATTTCCAGTTCTGCTCTGTGATTTATACATTTTTTCGCAATTAGTATTTATTTCAGCGTTTTGGCAGGCTATTTAATACATCTTAAACCAATAAAGTTAGATTTATGGTCCTGGTAGCATTCAAAGTATGTGTGTTTGTTTGCCAAATAAACACATTAATGCATTGAGTCTTAGTTGACTGCATCATGTTTTACTCTTTGATGTACAGTGTGTAAATGATCATATTGAACATTAGGTGACAAACTCTTTAATAGATCCTTGGTCAAATCTAGTTTTTACTATATTACAATTTTGGGGAAATCATGAGAACAAATAATAGTGAACCAAGCAATCATAGTTTGGTGCCTTTAGTTTTTACTGATGCACATTTAAGAAGAAACCGCTCCATGGGAGCCCAGGAGCATACATTTAGTACATTTCTGCCAGGGGCTTCTTGGACCCTGAAATGGGAAGCTTCCCTCCATCCAGCTACATATGGCGTATTACCCCAGGCTTAACCTCTTCACCGCAAGTCTTAAACCACAGGAGAGGAGGGGCGTGGGGGGCAATTGGGGCTGGGAGGGTGGGAGGGGGAAGGGGGGTGGTGGTAGCCTCCCTCCAGAGTGTCTGTAATCAGGGGGAACCAGGCAGGGTAATGGAGCGATTTGACTGCTCAGCAGAACCCCTCCATGTGTTGGTGGATTAAATCTGGGTTTGAAGAAAGCGATAACCTCAAGTCTGCCCCATTTGCTGACGCTTTAAAGACGGAAACCAAGAGACCCCGGTTTTTATTGTATGTCGCTAATGGTGTTTTTTCTCCCCCCCCCCCCACCACCCCCCCAGGACTGCATACACCAATGGGATAACCACGAAACCCGACACTAGCTTGTGAGGAACGCTTTCTTCAGACTACAGACCAGAAGATGGAGGATACCTTTAAGGACGAAGTTTCCCCGCCCGTGTCCAGCTCCCAGACCGACGCGTGTGACCGTGAAGCGGGAGGAGGGAACGTGATCGGCAAGTTGGAGAACGACGTCAACGCGGCCATCCCTGCGGACCCCTGGGACATCAGTGGACAGGGCCTGACGAAGGCGGGGCTCGCCCCCTTGGTCGACGCTTCGGGCCCCCCGGCGCTGAACCCAGCCTCGGAGGCCCCGGGGGCCGTGGCTCTGAAGGTGGCTACGGCTGTCCTGCAGCCTCTTTGCCTGGGGGAGAGCCCTGTGATGCTGCCCATCCACCTCCAGATGGCTGGGTCTGCTGCGCCTCAGGTTGGCCAGATGGGGGCAGCGCCCTACTTCATGACCAACCAAGGGCCGATGTCTCTGCCCCTGGTCCTGGAACAGCAGCTCTTCCAGCACCTGGGTCCCTCCGTGATCCCCCAGGGAGGCCCCTGCCAAGCCATCCCCCTGCAGAACAACATCCTGTGTCAGAACGCCTCTCTGACGTTTGCGCCTCCCCCCCCAGCGCTGGAGCAGAAGCCCGGGCAGGCCCTGGACTCAGGCCTGCTCTCTCTCCTCCAGAACCCGGCCTTCGCCGCCATTCTTCAGGACCTCTTCCCCACGGCGGGGAACTCCACTACCTGTCAGTCACCAGGATCAGTCCAGTCGGACCCTTTTGCCTCTGCCTTTCTCTCACCCCCTCCTCTCCCACATCCCTACAGCTCTCCCCTGGCACCGCTGGTCCCTCCAGCCACCCTCCTGGTCCCCTATCCCGTGGTCATCCCCCTCCCTGTGCCTCTGCCCATTCCTCTGCCCATCCCCATCCCCGTCCCTCAGAGCGAGGACTCCAAGGGGAACCTGCCGAAAGCAGCTTGCACTGTGAGTAAAAGCACCCAGACGTACTCTACCTCTCCCCCTCCGTCGCCCGGGAGCTTCCTGTCGTCCGGTCAGCTGCGACATGCCTCCTCGTCCGCTCTCCTGTTGGCCGAGGGAGAAGTGTTGGACCTGTCAATCAAATCCTGTCCCATAGAGCCCAAGCAGGAAATGCCCTCTCCGCAGGAGAACGTGCTCGACCTATCCGTGGCTGGCGTACGGAGGACCTGCATCCAGTCCTGCGGCTCCGGTGGTTCCCTGAAGGGGGAGAGAGATCGGCCGTGCCTGTCTGGTCAGAAGGCCCACCCAGGGGCCCTATCTCTGGGTGTGCTACGGCCCCTGGAGTGCACCCAGAGGCTGGACTCCAAGCTTCTGAGCGGCCTGGCCTCTCTGGAGTTCAGCCGGCAGCACAAGTGGGTCGTGGACAGCAGTGGCGGGGGCAGCTCCCTGGGCCGGGAGGCCTCTCTCAGCGGGGCGGGTAACCTCGAGATAGTCAGCACCTCGCAGACCGCCAAGGTCATCGTGTCGGTGAAGGACGCCATCCCCGCCATCCTCTGCGGGAAAATCAAGAGCCTCTCGGGGGTGTCCACCAAGAACTTCTCCATCAAGCGAGACGGCCCCCAGGGGGCGACCCTCCAGCAGCTCTACGGAGCCCCATCCCGGGGCCAGGGGGAGCAGCGAGACCCCAACGACCCCCTGAAGAAGGTCCCTAAAAACCGAGCCATCAAACTGAAGAAGGTCAGCTCGCAGGAGATTCACATTCTTCCCATCAAGAAGCAGCGCCTCGCTGCGTTCCTCCCCAGGAAGTGAGAGTGATCGAGAGGGAGTGAGGGGGGGTGGGGGGTGGTTAACCTCTTGCGTCCTCCCAGCCAGCACCAAACACCACAATAGAAACCACGTGCAGTCTGAAATAGTTTCTAATGGAAGGCATGGAAGATTTAAGGTACAGCATGATGCAGGAGCATTGTTTAAAAAGGTAGCGGCGGTATATTTATGAACACCTGTACCTTTTTGCGAATTTTATTTTATGAGATTAACTCTTTCTGGGGATCGAACGGGAATGAGCTGTCCATATGACACTGGTGGAACACTGCTCTCTGACCATGAACTCTGGACTACCAGTGGTTTCAATCTTCTGGGTTTATGGTTGGTTTTCACTTGTTTTAATACCTATGTGAGCAGACTATAGGCCATGAAACCGGATTCTCTGAGGTCTTCAGGTTACATTATTAGAGTGGAGCTGTATATAATGTCAGAGGCTGTCTGTGGCTGTTTAAACCTGTCCCATCCTTGAAAATGGCTATATTCATCAATAGCCCAGTGAAGCGAAGCATCTTCTTTGATGAGGAGGGGGTTAGCATGGCAGGCTGATAATGACTTGGCTGGGTTCAGCCTCCACTTTCATTAACTTTAATGAATGTCGGAAACGGCTGTCAGAGGCAACAAAGCACAGTTTTCATCATTTTGTTTCATGGGTGGAAAAAAAAGGGTTCTAACTCTTAGACTTTTTTTACAGTCTTCATGTTGAAATGATCAAATCGTTGTCAAAAGAGTAACAAATCAGATGTAAACGGTTCCAGGAAGTTACTGTTTATGTGTTTAAATGATCTCTTTTTTTATTTACAGTACAGCCATGTTGTTAAACATGTAGCATCCAATTTTAGGGCAAAGCTAAATAATCCAACATTTTTGATTGAATGTAGTTTGATTGGAGTGTAACAATATACAGTTTGATATTCATAGATGTGTACTCCTATGAAGCTGGGTCATATAAACTGTATCTACAGTTCCTCAGAAAGAACATTTATCTTCCCATCTCTATTAATGTGTGCACTGTGTACAAACCTTAATCTTAGCGTGTCACCTTTAATGTTTTCTTTGCACATATCATGTAGTTCTTCTATCCATGCTTGTGCTTAGAAGTGTGTCAGTGAGTGTAGCGGCGTGGGAGTATTGATCCTATCGGATGCACTTTGTCCTAAAGGTTCCGTTGCGTGTGAAGTTACAAGGTGCCTGTGCCGGCAAAGTTTGTGAGCTTTGGCCCGTACTCGGGCCTGCCTTCTGTGGTTCTGCATCCTGTGATGGAGGAGCTTCCGTGGAGCTCTGGAGAGGCCAATATAAACGAGTGGCCTTTTTGTCTCGCCATGGCAGGAAGATGTCAATCAAAGCATAAAACCTGGAACTCAACCAAATGTCCGCTTTAGAAACTGTTCAGTGAAGGAGACCAAATCCTGCTGGCGCCGGTTACTGCATCAGAACATTCACCATGAAGTGCACTGTGATGTAACAATGGGAGGTAGTTGTACTTCCTCGATTTAGTGCGTTTCTAATCCAGAAGATTGACGTCTGATCAGAAATGTTGTGCTTCATTGATATTTATTATTCTACTGACATTTAATTTATAATGATGTGAGCAGATGTTGGCAGGAGTTGGCATTACCCTGGGGAAAGACATTTCAATCTGTCAGTCAAGATCATCTTGTTCTTCTCTAGGATAATGGAACCACAACTAGCATCTTGATGAAAGATGTCAAAAAACCCAGTTGGCACCAATGTTCAGTGTTTGTGTTCCTTTTGTGTGTTGTTCTTATTCATTTACAGGGTGTTGAGATGAAATGCCTCCAGGCCTTTGAGTAATGACAGATTCACTGTCCTGCCTCTGGAAGAATGGGAATCTCAGCTAAACTGGACAGTATGAAAACAATGGCTTTGTTCATATTCAGCTTCAACGAAAATGCCTAAAGTGAATTCACACCCTCATGATTTTACATCTTTTTTTGTTACAGTTGCTGGTGAAAGGCATTGTTTTCCTATTTATAAACATCTAGTCAGAATAGGAACTAATGTTCTAAAAATCATTAAAGGGCTTTTATTTGTGTTGCAAATGCAAGAGGCCTCGTGCATGTCACAAATGGACGCAGATGAAAGTCATTTATTGATTAAAGTATCCATTTATTTTGTATCTTTTTTTAAAGCCATTCATTCTGCACACACATCCTCATTTAGTATGTATTGGGTATCCGTGTACTGAATGAGAATTTTTCTACTGTGAACCATCTGATGGTGAGATGTTTTGTAAACAATGCAGGTGAATGATTACATAAATAAACGCATTGAGCAGTTTTGTGTATTACCGGCTCTACTTCAGATTATGTGTGTTAATCCCCAGTGAGGTTAAACTCCTAACCCGTGAAATCCTCATTAGCTCTTAGCCTGGGAGAACCCCAGAAACACAGGAATGCACACAGGCTGCTCATTCTGGTCACTTTATAAAGTAGAAAAACACAACATTATTAACACAATACGTCCTTTAAAAACGGTCTTCGTGTGTGACTTGATGAACACTTTTTTTCTTTTTTCAAGTACTTAAAAGATGCAGAAGAGTATTTATCAGCACTAACGATCTGGTGTTGCATTTATGGCACAACAGGTAAAGTCACCAAGAAAAGAATAAAGTAAAGTTTAGTAAATAACATCAAAAATTGTACGCTACAAAAGTTTGTACTAACAAAGACCACTTGAACCTGAGAAATCTCAAAAAAGCAAGGCGATGTCTATTGTAATATAGAGTTTCATTCAACTAAAAGCACTGTGAGAAGTATTAAAAGGCAGTATGAAATACATTGTCTGCAATAACCCCCCACCTCCCCCAACCTCATATAGGATCTCATTAAAATATTTTGTTTTCTACAAAAATGTACATTCTTGTTGCTGATATTCATGGTTAAACCCATAAAACTATACACCAGAGCTGCTCTCCATAATAACAGTGATTGAAACGGTCTGAGTGACAACAAAAAAAAGTTCATGAAATCCAAACTGGATCCACACACTTGAGTGTTTCTGACACTGGTATGCAGACAGCACAACACCAAGCCAACGTAAAAAAAAGCTCTTGAAAAAGACCCAATTACACGTCAACAATGCGCCGTCCTCTGAAATAAATAGCGTTGAGGTGGAGTTTGGAGCCTGTAGGGGGCGGTACAACATTAATGACACGAGAGCACGGCATTCCACTCCCATCTAGCATGCTAGCGATACACAGAAGACGACACGAGCAGAAAGAAGCCACAAACAAACACTTATGAGGGTCGTATAACGTGTTAAAAGTAAAGTCGTAGAGCATATTAAAAGAAAAGAGCGTCCTAAGAGTTAGAGCGTGTCAATACTCTGGAAACAGTGATGGGTTTCACCACGTGTTCTGGTCACTAGAACTGTGACAGAAATGGAATGGACACGGTCTTGGGTCACCCTCAGACTGGCAGGTTGTCCGACAGACTTGGGAAAGCAACGGCGAAAGCTTTAAAGCGCGGTAAACGGACAGGCTCTTCGGGGGGAAGAAATCCTGAAATCCCAGAACCCTCGTTACGAAACAGGAATTTTTCAACGATGGTCATCTTAACAAAAGTTTGATAAAAATAAAAAAAATACTACATTCTCCATCTTTGGAGATCCCAGAACCAGGATCGAAACTATGTGTTTATTTTTCCCTCTCAGTTAAAAAAAAGCAACCCTCCTCATGTGAGCTTGTGCTGTGTCCTGTAAACACGACAGAGATGATCTTCCTTTGGGATTCCAGCCGCTGCGGTCCTGTGGACCTCCACGGCTCTCTGTTCAACGATGAGAGAAGATGAGGTAATGTGTCGGCGACGCCCGGCGAGCGTCTTCCCCCGCCCCCGCCCGCCCGCCCCTCCGGCCCGGGCCCGCAACGGTGTGGCTGTAACACCCATAGAGGTGTTACTAGGCAGATGCCAGGGTCTGTCTGTCTTGTGTTTCCTTCAGTGTGCATTGGGGGAGCAGGGACCCTCTAACTGGCCTGCTCCCAGGCTGCATGGGGGGAGGGGGGTGGTCTCCAGGTAGGGGTTGAGGGGTGGGGGGGGGGGGGGGGCGGGGCGGCCCTGCTAAGGCTTGCCCTGCTTCAGTCTCTCTATGTGGTGGCACAGCTTGAGGGCGGGCCCCAGTTTGAGGCCCATGTACTTCATGACCATGTCGCTCCGCAGCAGCATCAGGGCTTTACCATCGATCTCCTGCAGAGAGGGGGAGAGTGAGAAGATGGGTAAAGAGAGAGAGAGAGAGAGGGGGAGGAGAGTGAGAAGATGGGTAAAGAGAGAGAGAGAGGGGGGGGGGGAGAGTGAGAAGATGGGTAAAGAGAGAGAGAGAGGGGGGGGGAAGAGAGAGAGGGGGGGGAGAGTGAGAAGATGGGTAAAGAGAGAGAGAGAGAGAGAGAGAGAGAGAGGGGGAGAGAGAAGATGGGTAAAGAGAGAGGGGGGGGAGAGAGAAGATGGGTAAAGAGAGAGAGAAGATGGGTAGAGAGAGAGAGAGAGAGGGGAGTGAGAAGATGGGTAAAGAGAGAGAGAGGGGGGGGGAGAGAGAAGATGGGTAAAGAGAGAGAGAGGGGGGGAGAGAGAAGATGGGTAGAGAGAGAGAGAGAGAGAGAGGAGGGGGGAGAGAGAGAAGATGGGTAAAGAGAGAGAGAGAGAGAGAGAGAGAGAGAGGGGGGGGGGGGAGAGTGAGAAGATGGGTAAAGAGAGAGAGAGAGAGGGGGGGAGAGTGAGAAGATGGGTAAAGAGAGAGAGATAGAGGGGGGGGAAGAGAGAGAGGGGGGGAGAGTGAGAAGATGGGTAAAGAGAGAGAGAGAGAGAGAGAGAGGGGGGGGGGGGGGGAGAGTGAGAAGATGGGTAAAGAGAGAGAGAGAGAGAGGGGGAGAGAGAAGATGGGTAAAGAGAGAGGGGGGGGGGAGAGAAGATGGGTAAAGAGAGAGAGAAGATGGGTAGAGAGAGAGAGAGAGAGAGAGAGAGGGGAGTGAGAAGATGGGTAAAGAGAGAGAGAGAGAGAGAGGGGGGGAGAGAGAAGATGGGTAAAGAGAGAGAGAGAGGGGGGGGGAGAGAGAAGATGGGTAGAGAGAGAGAGAGAGAGAGGAGGGGGGGAGAGAGAGAAGATGGGTAAAGAGAGAGAGAGAGAGAGAGAGAGAGAGAGAGAGAGAGGGGGGGGGGGGGGGAGTGAGAAGATGGGTAAAGAGAGAGAGAGAGAGGGGGGGAGAGTGAGAAGATGGGTAAAGAGAGAGAGAGAGAGAGAGAGGGGGGGGAGAGAAGATGGGTAGACAGAGAGGGAGAAAGGCATACAGAAAGATGTAAAGAGACAGAAAGAAAAAAACAGAAAGAAAAAGACAGAAAGGGAAAGAGTAAGAGGTCAAATTTAAAAGAGAGCAAAAGAGAGAGTGAAAGATTAGGTATACGGAAAGACGTAGAGAGAAAGACAAAGGGAAAGACAGAGAGATGTAGAGAGCAAGACAGAGTGAAAGAGGGAGAGAGAGCCTGTCAGTGGTTGGGTGAGGGCGAGTGGTGGTTTAAAGCTGGTGTCTGGGTCTGAGGCTCGCTCACGTGTTTTCTGAAGAGCTCAGCGTGAGGGGCCAGCGCCGAGGGGTCGGCCTCCCTCACAAACTGCATCACCTCCTCGATGGACCAGGAGGCAGGGCCCCTACAGGGGCCCCTGGGGGTGTCCCTGTCTGCAGCCGGGGCCTCTGGGCCCGTGGTGGAACTTGCAGCTACACACACACACACCAAGAAAAACATTAGCATATTATACTATTATGCTAAAATGAATTGAATAAACCTTCACGCCTATCCGCCAACAGGGGATAATCTATCCCTAATCAGAGTCCGTGACATCAGCAGTGGGAGGGAGAGGTCCTGGTGGCGAGCCTACCTTCCACGCGGCGGTGTGCGTGCGCGCTGGCGAGGTCTGCCGGGTTGGAGCCGAGGCGGCGCAGGGGCGTGCCGTGGCCGGGGTAGTAGGGGCTGCCGGCCTGGGAGGGGTACTCGGAGGAGCCGCGCAGCGCCTGAGGCCGCGGGGTCATGGAGTTGGACGCCGAGTCCATGAAGCGCTGCTCCTTCAGCAGGCCGTTCTCCTCGTGGGGCAGAGTCTCTGCTGGGGGGTCGGGGGAGGGAGGGGAGCAGTAGGGTTACACTGGGAGTCAGGGTGAGGGCGGGGTTATGGAGGTGTGCTGGAGACTGCTGTGTGTGGTACCTTCTGAGGGGTGGGCTTCCGTGCGCTGCTGCTTGGGGGACAGGGGGGCAGCGTAGGGGGGCGAGTCCCTGGAGGGCCGCTTCCCCCCTCGGCTCAGAGCTGGGGTCTCAAACGCCTCCTCTTTCACTGTGACACAACACACGGCCCCTGGGTCAGCATGTGGAATGGAAAGACTGCTGTATGGAACAGGCAGACGCACACACAATACACACACACACCTACACCTACCTGACTTGGTCCTGTCATAGGGGGTGTACTGGCTGAAGGGCTGGCTGCTGAACAGGTTGTCACACTGCAGGTGGAGGCAGATGGTCTCCAGGAAGCGCAGCACGAAGGAGGCGCTGGAGGCCGTGGGCAGCTTCACCAGGCGCACGCCGCCGTCCATCCTCACTGGGGTGGGGGGGCACCACACATGTGAGGTAGGTTGTGGTGAGGGACAGTATGTTGTGGTGAGGTGAGGTATGTTGTGGTGAGGTGAGGTGAGGTATGTTGTGGTGAGGCGAGGTATGTTGTGGTGAGGCGAGGTATGTTGTGGTGAGGCGAGGTATGTTATGGTGAGGTATGTTGTGGTGAGGTATGTTATGGTGAGGTATGATGTGGTGAGGCAAGGTATGTTTTGGTGAGGTGAGGTATGTTATGGTGAGGTATGTTGTGGTGAGGCGAGGTATGTTGTGGTGAGGCGAGGTATGTTATGGTGAGGTATGTTGTGGTGAGGTATGTTATGGTGAGGTATGATGTGGTGAGGCAAGGTATGTTTTGGTGAGGTGAGGTATGTTATGGTGAGGTATGTTGTGGTGAGGTATGTTGTGGAGTGGTGAGGCATGTTGTGGTATGTTGTGGTGAGGTGAGGTATGTTATCGTGAGGTATGTTGTGGTGAGGCGAGGTATGTTGTGGTGAGGCCAGGCATGTTGTGGTGAGGTGAGGCATGTTGTGGTGAGGGATAGTTATGTTGTGATACGGTGTGGTGGCCGGTACCTCGGACCACCTCTCCCCCTCCGGCGTGTGTCTGCAGGGCTCCCAGCAGCACCTTGGGCTGGTAGGCACAGTCGAGACAGGTCTGCACAGCCTGTTGCAGGACCTCGTTCACTGGGCCTGGCCCAAAGTGGTCGGGCAGACGCTGCATCTGCTTCCTGTCCAGGTGCGGCCCGCAGCTCCCGTGTTTGTTGACGTACACGCACACTGCGCACACACACCCAGAGCAACACACACACACAAAGGAAAAACGTTTAAAAGTGTTTACCGTTTCAAGTCACGAAAGTGTGTGTGGTAGGGATGGGGGGTTAGTCAGTGGGGGGAGAGGAGGGGGCTTACCTGTAGAGACCACTGAGCTGAGGTGCACAGAGTTGTCATGGGGCACCTGGAGGCTGGTCAGCTGGGTAGGGACCTGGGCCATACGGGGCTTCCTCTGGACACACACACACACACACACAGAAACACACACACAAATACCAGTCAGTGTTGGGACTAACACCCACCCACAGTACCCAGTTTCAGTCAGGGCCGTCATGGTGCGGGGGGGGGGCTCCAACCTTGCTTCCAGGCTTGGGGCCTCTCTTTTTGTGGGGCCGGGGGGCCAGCTGCAGGTCAGGGCCCCCGTCCTGGGGCCGCAGGCCATTCTGGGCCGCCGCCGCCGCCTCGGCCACCGCCTTCAGCAGGGCGATGGTCTCGCTCTTGGGCCTGCGCCCCCGCACGCCTTTCCTGACGGGCAGGGGGGGCAGGGGGTTGGGCAGCCGGTAGGGGGACTGCATGGAGCGCCTGCTGGGCTTGGAGGGCGACGCCGTGAGGATGTGCAGGTTCTTTGGCAGGGTGACTGGAAGCAAGGACAGGAGGGGTGTCGTTAGCGCGGAGGGGTAAGGTGGTGGGGTGGAGAGGGGGGAGGTGGAGGTCCATTCACTCATATCCTCATCTACCGAGGCCCTCCGAGGACCACCCCTGTGAGCGTGCGCTAATTGGGCCTGGCTGGAGCAATGCGTGGTGTGCAGGCGACAATGAGGAGGCCGCACAAGGACGGCCATGTTGGAGCCCCACAACAAAGACACCAGCCATGCCTTAAGCTGAGAGGAAACTCCCTTCCGAAACGAAGGGTTTTAAACATGGTCAAATTCAAATGAATTACGGAACTTTTACGATGGGTTAGGGTTCGAAAGGGGTTATTTTACAGTAACAGTAAAACTTTTAATAACTATTGAAAAAAAAAAAAAAGTTTCATCTCCAAACTGTGTCACCAAGCAAGGGAGGCACAAAATGGCGCCTTTCATAGAGGGTTTGTTCTGACACTCCTTCATAGAAAAATACCCTTCTTTGTGTGGGGATCCTCCTGCCCCAGTAACGAGGAGCAGATAGCCATCTCCCTGCCACACACGCACAGCCCCGAGCCTGGGGACAAAGGCTCAACACGGAGGGGGCCTTCAGAGGGATTAGGCCTGGCCACTCAGCTGCCATGACTTGTGGGGGGACAAACAGGAGGTGGACAAACAGACAGACAGACCAGAGGATCAACAGGAGGGGGACAGATAGACAGGGGACCGGCAGACAGACTGAGACGGACGGGAGAGGGACTGACGGACAGGAGGGGACATCGGCGCCGGCCTCGACAGACTGGAGGATCCTGAGGACTGCAGAGGATGAGGGAGTCCAGAACTCCAGCGGTCTGGCCTGACAGAGAGCTGGGGCTCCCCCCCCGGGGCTGCCCTCTGACACCAAGCCCCCCTGAAACACAACCCACTCCTGATGAAGAGCCCAGGAGAGAGCCAGACAGAGTCTGAGAGAGCACCCAGGAGACAGGGGGGAGGAAGAGTGCTCAAGGGGGGGAGAAAGGGAGAAAAGGAGAGCGGAAGAAAGAGGGAGAAAGAAAGAGAGGGAGGGAGTCAGAGTGCCCAAGAGAGGGAGAAAGGGGGAGAGAGAGGGGGGGGGGGCTGAGGGTTTAATCCAATGAACATCTCCCAGTGCTTCCTCCACACCGCTCCTTATTACACTCCCGGGGTTTCAGAGCTGGGGAATAGAGCCTCAGGAAACCACATTAAAGAGACCACAGCCGTTTGTATCCATTTCCATTCAGTCCCCCGTCCCCCCCCTCACACACGCCCCCTCGGCAAATTAGGGTGCATATGGGGTTTCATTTCCCAATGACCCAATGACCCCTGGGAGGAAGGGAAGGGGTCGCGGGCAGACTGAGGGCTCTGTCAATACTGCTTCACTACAGAGGGAGGGGGGCTGGGAGGGGAATAATAGGGAAACTACAACCAGCTAACAAGTCTGTACTTGTGGCTAATAAGCCAGCACCAGGTTTGAGACCTCAAGTCTGCCTGCTTACTGTCAAGTACAAGGAGCAAGCTGATAGGCCCACGCTGCTGGTTACTCTGTTACAAGGGGGGGGGATATCTGAAAAGTCAGCCATGGAACGATGCCATCTGGCCAGAAGCAACACATGCAGAAGCCGGAGCATGGCACTGTAATACGGACTCAATGGTCTCAGGAAGCTGTGTGAATGCCTACCTGTCTGGTCCACCCTTCCTGCTTACCTGTCTATCTACCTGTCTGGTCCACCCTCCTCCCTGTCTACCTGTGTCTGTCTACCTGTCTGTCTACCTGTGTCTGTCTACCTGTGTCTGTCTACCTGTGTCTGTCTACCTGTGTCTGTCTACCTGTCTGTCTACCTGTGTCTGTCTACCTGTCTGTCTGTCTACCTGTGTCTGTCTACCTGTGTCTGTCTACCTGTGTCTGTCTCTCTCTCCCTGTCGCTCTCCCTGTCTCTCTCCCTGTCTCTCTCCCTGTCTCTCTCCCTGTCGCTCTCCCTGTCGCTCTCCCTGTCGCTCTCCCTGTCGCTCTCCCTGTCTCTCTCCCTGTCGCTCTGTCTGTCGCTCTGTCTGTCTCTCTGTCTGTCGCTCTGTCTGTGGCTCTGTCTGTCGCTCTGTCTGTCGCTCTGTCTGTCGCTCTGTCTGTCTGGTCCACATTCCTGCTTACCTGTCTGTCTACCTGTCTGGTCCACCCTCCCTGGCACCCCGTACCCCACAGCTCCCCTGATCCTGAACTCCTCCTCCCACACACATCTGCCGGCTGCTTCTTGGGCCACTAACAGCCAGAACCAACAGTCGTAATAGAGACTACCACTGCCAGTCAGTCCAGCAAACTCTTATGACACCAACCGGGTCTGTTTCATTCATTAGATAAGAGAGCCACAAACACAGACATAGATTCCTGACTTTATAGTTAGATGTACACCAATGTCTGAGAAAACTACAAACTCAACAGTAAAAATGTTTTGGGGGGCAACACGCAATATTACCAAAGCGAGTGAGAGGAAGGACTGAGCCTTTCAGACAATAGCAGAGGATGTTAAACCCCTTTCCTAATGCGAGGCTGTGTAGACGTGTTTGGGTTGCCCGCCACACGAGGAGAACTGAGAGCCAAAAACAGAAACAGAACAAAAGCGGAGGAACTCACCGTGCCGGGAAGGAAGAGGGGAGGGGGGGGGGGGGGAACACACCAAAAAAGGGGTTAAATTCTCCTAGATGCCCACGTAAAACCTGTCCTGAGTCCTCAAAAAAGAAAAAGAAAAAATCCCTGACAGAAAATCTGCTTCCTCGCAAGGATCTTCCTTCGACTAGAAACCTTCACCCGCGTACGCGAGCTGAGAAATTCTTCCTTCTCCCCGAGTTGGAGACGAAGCCCATAACAAAAGCTCACGCTGACAGAGGGGGCCGGCGCGGGCTGAGCCCCATTAGAGGGAGCTGGAGTGGAGAGGAGGGAGGAGGGGCACACACCCACCAAACAGGGACTGCTCGTCTCACCAAGCCCCTCCCAGGCTTTGGAGGGTTACGTTGGGAAGAGAGGGCGGGGCGGGGGGGGGCTCCTACATGGAGCAGGTTAGACCAGCCGAGGAGAACCTATAGATGAGCTGCAGGAGGCTTACCCCCTCTATTCAGGAGCATTCTACCACAGACAACCCTACTAAGGACGCCGTATGGTAACCTAAGCTTCCCTTGGGGCCTGACTCGCACACACGGCAATAAAACGGGGACCCGCTCGCTCGGAAATATCAACAAGCCCTAAGCTATATATTTCAACGGAGAGTTATGGTGTTTTTTCTCTTTCGTAGCATCCGCCCTCATCCCCAGCTCCCTCCCCAGGCTCCTATAGTAGCCTGGGCTGGGAGTTCCGCTCGTGTAAACACGAATTTTTCCCATGTAAACAGGTGGTGCGTCGTGGTCATCAATCTGCCTCCCCCTCTCTGTGTCCCCTCCCCCTGCTAGGGGCTTACACTGGGGGGGGGGGGGGACGCGGCAGAGGGGCTCCCCTCCACGGCACAGCGCTCGACGTGGGAGTCCTGCTCGGGGTCAGGAGGAGGTCAGCCACAACCAGCATGAATAATCAGTGTCCTCCCAGATGTAGACACGCCACAATAACACTCCGCCTCGAAAAAGAGGCCTTAGGCTGCACACTGCCAGCGTCAATAACGACATTTATTAAAAATCCTGCACATCGTAAATTATTTCAGTTTTCAAAACATGTAAACGTGTGACGGTATTTCCGAAACGTTCATGGTCTGAACAATGTGATCAAATGTGCACCGGTCAAGCTACATCCTAGCTAAGCTCCAACTGCAGTGAGGGTCACACACCACTTGCTTACAGGGGGCGTGTTAAATTCACAGCATAAGTCAAGCCGTAAAAACAAGCAGTTTGTTCCAGTTACGATCGCACTAGACATGATGATGACCACACTGGTGCTTCAGGAGAAGAACCAGCAGGACAGCTACCCTCTACCCCATCCATCTGTACCATTACCCTGTCAGGACTAGCACGTCAACAGGCCTCTCTCATCCACACAACTGAGAGGGCCTGAGGGATGGAAAGATTTCAGAGTTGAGAGTCAATTAATAGGCTATTTGGAAGAAGAAGAAATATATATATTTGACGCTGTCATGTTGATGTTTAGTTCACCGATATCAGGAAATGCATAGAGTTTCTTTATGAATCTGGAGTCAAAAGAATCCGAATTCAATCTGACTGAAATCTCTATGGATTACTGTTGCCTTCACAACAAAGAAAGAGCGGGAAGAACTACACAGTGGTGTTCTATGTCTGTCCTATGACAACCCATTTTTTTTGTATAATAACAATAATAGTAATACAATTGTATCATATTATGATAATCCATGTGAGTTAGTCTCAGAGTGAGATGGAATACATAGGTCAAAATATGATAATCGTGAATAGAATACATAGGTCAAAATGTAACAATCGTAAATGGAATACATCGGTCCTAAAAGGAGGAGATGGGAGTGGAGTCACACCCCTTTTTATGTTTGGAAAAACTATCACATATGGTGGGAGTTTCCTTCAACCACATTCAAAACTCTTCCATGTTAAATGTGGGCAGGATGATGTAAAAAGGGAAATAAACGTTTCACAACGAGGAGGCCGTAAAGATGGGATTACAGTCTGAGATCCCAACACAAATTGAACCGCCTCGAGCAGAGAAAAAAAAAGAAAGAAAGAAAAAAGATTATAATGCCAGCTGAAATTAGAAGAAATAACCATTCTATTTTTAGGCTTTCCAGCTTGTCTGTCTACAGCAAAATTATATCCAGAGGCGGTAATCTTATGAAATATTTTCCTTAATTAGAAAATTGAGGAAAAAAAGGTCTTAAATGCATTATACTTATTATATTATAATTATTTCATTGAAGGATATGAAAGAAGGAAGAAAGTAGAAATGTGTTGAATATTAATGAATGTGGATAAAAGGCTCGGTTTCCAAGTCTGGTAAAAAATGTGTATGAATCACATTACTATGTCACTAAAACATTTTGAGTAAAATGTAACTCAAACTGAGACCAAATTGCGTTTTTCTAATTTCTTTTTTTTACTTAAGTATTATTAAGGGAAATGCTTTTAAGATTTCAACAGTAAAAGTTTAACTGTCTCATTTCTGTAAAAAAAAACATCTGAAATAGCTCTCTGTTGCCCCCTGTTGGATAACACTCACCACTGTTGCCTGGAGGCTGCAGGGAGTGTTTGGTGATGGAGCACCAGCCCACAGGAAAGATGTCCCTTGAGTCATATTTGCACCAGTAATCAAACGCGCCCCTCCACCCGTCAAACATAACAAAGACCTCATCTCCCTTCAGCTCTCCTATGGTGGCAGGGCAGATGAGGTACGGGTTCTTCTTGTCTACAGCCTCCAGCTTCATTCCTGGCTTGAAGCTGTTCTGGGGAGGCCTTAGAGGTTCCTGAACAACACAAACAAATAATAAACAACTGTGCCCTCAACTCGGAATATCCTGTCCTGAGCGATCGGTGGCAATAAAGTTTTACATACTTTTTTGAACGCGGTCGCCGGGGCCATCTCTGCTCCATTTAGGGTTCTCAGGAGGAACATGGGCCACGAGGAAGCGTTCATTCTGAATCCTAAACGATGACAGACAGCAATTGAGAAGAGACAAGCAGAATTTATTTTCAAGGGAGCCATTTGTGAGTCTACCCTGCCTCTCTCTCACCCCAACGCCCCTCCACACCCACCCACATGCCCCTCCACCCCCTTCCACCCCCACGCCCCTCCACCCCCACTCCCCTCCACCCCCACGCCCCTCCACCCCCACCCCCACGCCCCTCCACCCCATGCCCCTCCACCCCCACGTCCCTCCACCCCCACCCCCACGCCCCTCCACCCCCATGCCCCTCCACCCCCACGCCCCTCCACCCCCACGCCCCTCCACCCCCACGCCCCTCCACCCCCACGCCCCTCCACCCCCACGCCCCTCCACCCCCACCCCCACGCCCCTCCACCCCCACGCCCCTCCACCCCCACTCCCCTCCACCCCCACGCCCCTCCACCCCCACGCCCCTCCACCCCCACCCCCACGCCCCTCCACCCCATGCCCCTCCACCCCCACGCCCCTCCACCCCCACGTCCCTCCACCCCCACCCCCACGCCCCTCCACCCCCATGCCCCTCCACCCCCATCCCCACGCCCCTCCACCCCCACGTCCCTCCACCCCCACGTCCCTCCACCCCCACCCCCACGCCCCTCCACCCCCACGTCCCTCCACCCCCACGTCCCTCCACCCCCACGTCCCTCCACCCCCACGTCCCTCCACCCCCACGTCCCTCCACCCCCACGTCCCTCCATCCCCAGCTCCCGGACCAGGCCGACCCACCCAGCGGGGGCTGCAGCATGTCTCCTTTCTTCTCACAGGTGCCGATGGGCTGGATGTCCGAGGAGTCCACCAGCCTCCAGAAGTCGTTGGTGTTGTCGCTGCCGTCCAGGCGGAGACGCAGGCGCACGCCGGTGATGCCCATCACCGTGGCGATGCACACCGAGGTGGAGTTCCGCGGGTCGTGAGCTTCCAGCTTCATGCCGACCTTGAAGTCGTTGGTGGGCGGGACCCTGGACTTTCAACGACAAGCACACGAAGAGCAGAGTGACTCCCTCCGCGTTGTACAACCGCGAGACTGACTACAGATGCGCTGTTCTGTAACGTCAGCCGGGGCTTTTATACAGCTCGACGTGCAGTTTTGTAAATGGTGGAAGCAACTTTGCGGGCAGTAACAGACGTCTGACAATATTATTCAACAGGACGTCTAGAAGACGAACACGTAATCACATAACACGTAACATACCTGTCTGAACAAGCTTGGAGGGGCTGGAATGGATGACGTTTCCTTCAAGTACTCCTCCCAACTAAACGTCTCTAAGGAAATACAATATGGTGCGAGTGAGGACTTAGTAGACCTACATTTAACCCTCCTTTAATCTCATTTACAACATAGATACGGAATAAAATAAATCAAGTTACTGCAGTACCACATAAGGGAATAGTTTATACTGTCAGGTTTAAACCACTAGAGGGCTCTCTAAGTAAAGAAAAGCATGTACTGTTCATCCTCATTAGTCTCTGACAAAACAAGAACATTAGAAATCCATTTGGAACAGCAAGATTTCACCCGGGGCATGACCCTTTTAGATACATGCGGAACAAAGTGTTTCATTATTTTGTTTCCTTAAAAGGTACATTCTGGCACAATCAATTACCTTTAGAGCATACAGGTGCAGGAGCAGCCATACTCTTTCCAGGCTTCTCTTTTTTGCTATCTTTCGTGTCTGAAAATATTCACACAGAGATCCACACAGTTGACTATTTGAATGTTATTTGAATGTTATGTTGAATGTTATTTTACAAACGTACAAAGGAAGAGAGAAAACAATACCTGTTATGCTTTACCTTTTAGTGAAGTCCTGCCCATGTTAACTATTGTTGGCAGCTGTGGCACAACAAATTGTCGGGGTAGACAAGTGCACGTTGTTCACCCCCCCCCCACCAGCAACCCCCTTTTTGTTCTGATCTGAGGAAAGAGAGAGAAAGAGAGAAAAAGAAAGAGAGAGAAACTGTTAGCATTAATGGAACAATGAATTGCGTTTTGTTAGTGCTGTAGCTAGGCATCAGTTCATTGCCATAGCTGGACAACTATGATACTACGTTCAGGGTTTGAATGCCTTGGTGTTAAGTTGTCTTCAGTTTTTATCCCCATAAGAGACAATTGATGTTTTCTGTATGAAGCTGAGTGCAAGTATGATTACTGGCTGAATATAATGTAAATCGTGATTTGTCACTTTGGAGGATTACACATTTGCCTACATATTCTAAAACTCGTTTTGTGTGGCCAACAGACAGCACTGGTTGTATAACATTAATAAGCTACGCTAAAGCAGCTACAGCTAACCACCTATTAACATGAAACCGAAATACACTAAATAATGACTGCTAGCTATCTAAAAAAGCTATTTCATTGTCAGAATGTAGCTATGCCTTAAATACATTAACCCAACATGTAACAACGTAGTAGGCTAGCGATAGGGGAGAGGATAGTAGCTATAAGCACTCGTAAACTTACTGACTTTTGATATTTGGTTAATTCTATTGCTCAGCCAAAGACTGGCTTAGGTCAGCCTTCTTTAGCTAGCTAGGTATATTCGTTTTGTTTTCATTTTCCCAACAACGCATCACATGGTCGAAACATAACGTTAGCAAAAGGCAACGGATTTTTGTAAACAATATCATAGGTCTTTGTGTTACACAACTTTGGAGAGCTGTCCATGTTTTCGAAGAAAATTTGAATACTCCGTTACATAATGTAGACCCGTCAGAATAATAACGGCTACACAAGCAATGCCCGTGACACCACGGCTACGCACCCACTACACTCACCGCGGGGTGGCATTGACCAGTTTAACGAATGTCATGTAGATAACAAATAGCTCGCTAGCTGTCCCTCACGGCTAACATTGAAGTGAGAGCAAAACTGTTCTCAACCGACCTTTCCAATGAAACATTAATTTCACACCGCTTGTATCTTTTGTATAGTTTTGAGTAGTGTTCGTATAAAATACCCACGTGCTGGAGAAGAATCGACTTACTGTTGCCGTTTTCTATCGAATTGAGTCAGGTCCCAACAGTTTTCTCTATTCGTCAGCTGCCATATTTTTCGTTCATGAGCCAATGCGCATGATCGCTACTGAACCCACTTTTTGGAAGCAGCTAGCATTGCTGTACAGATTCAGTCACATGCTATGAAAAATGTGTAGCTAGATGCATAACAAAGTTATGTGAAGACTCAAGTTGGCTGTGCCAAGAGGCCTGTGCGTGTGTGGACATTACTTATATCCTCAAATAATTATTCTGGTGATGGTGAACTATATTATTGATGGAATTAATTGCAATCTTAGCATAATAAGAACATACATTTGAATTCGTTGCGTTTGGCCGATAAACCGACTTTATGATCAAGGTCATGTGTAGTGCTGCAAAATTGGGATGATGGTATGAATACATTACTTAGGCTACTGATTCCTTTCATACGTCAAACATGAAGAACGTTGATGGACATCTGGGAAAAAGAACACTGAAGGAATTCAGTTTCCTTATTTTCCTAATTAGAAATTATTTACATCAAAATACACTTAATATGTAATGTCCAGTAGATGGCATTAGGAATCAACTTCAAAGACCATGCGAGCATACAGGTCCATAATTGGGTATTAACGCCATAATTAACTTAACTTAAATGTGTCTTTAACTGAAACCAGACAAAATCCTTAACTTTCTTTAAGTTTACCCTGCAATGAAATTACGGTGAACCTTATAATATGGGACAATGTGATGTAATTTGTTTATCAACAACGAAAACGGAGCCTGATAAATTAAATGCATTTTTTTACACAGTAGCCTATCCTGTTTCATATTAGTTTTCTTTCTATTGCATAATTACGAATGCATTTATTTTATTTTGCACGATTGTGTAAGAAAAACGGATATAGACAAGAAAAACGGGTTACAGTAATAACAAAAATCAATACATAAATACAAAATTATGCAGATTAAATGATCTTAGTAGGCTTTCATTGGTTTTACGAAAGAAGGCGTTGGAACCTTGTTCCAGTTTGATTGGCCACAGTCATGCCACTCAAAAGCTGTTGGCGTTCTTGCCTAGTGGGTTGTCGACCAAAGGAGTCTGGTTACTGTTGCTGCTGCCATGCAAATACCTATCCTTGATGGTGGTGGATGTAAGTGGGTCCAATTCTACCACGAAGTGAGTACCTTATCTTTCCAAATTCCGAAAATACTTTCTTAGCCGCATAGTAACATTTAGTTTTTTGTTGTTGTTTTTTCTCGTACTTTGTCGTTGTAAAGCACAACGTAGCTAGTCAATCTAGTAGTAGGCTCCCTCAAGTGCTGATGCTCGACACCTAACATTAGTACTGTACTGTATCTAGCATAACGGTAGTTGTTGCAATGCTTATTGCTAGCTAGATAGCTTGACACCTCAAGCCAAGGGCAAAATGTGAACGTCAGTGTCACAGCCACTGATTTTTTCGCAGTAAGCCAATAAACACAACGCCTAGTTGTACCCATCAGTTTTTTGGTTTGTGACAAGCAGAGTAGCAAATAGTGCTGCAACGGTTACGATACGTGTTGGTGACTGGTGTCGGGAGTAATGAGAAATGTTACATTCCCACACAGTAAGCTGGGCTGTAGTATGTAGCTCCCTGCATCAGACTTCCATGCGTTGTGACGCAATGAACAGCCTGATGGATACTATATCAAGATAACCATAACATTCTGGCACACACAGACACAAACATGGACATACTTTTCAATAGATGTTTTTCGACATAATGTTACGTGCTGTTAAATTTGCTCACCTAAACCAATGTCACACCTCAATGTGACTCCTTGTGAAAATAAATGAGAAATTAAGAAATGTCACCTTTTGAAAATGGATCTGCAAGCTTAGGGTTTGCTGAAGCTAGCCGTACCCTGTGCAGAGCAGTAGTTTGTGTGTTGTGTTCATAACTAGTGGAGTGGGAGGATTTGTCACTGTTAGCAACAGGGTGTTTAATGGTTGTCTGAAAATTTTAAAACGAGGAGGAATATAATGACCTTACAGCTTGTCACTTCAAAATATTACGCAACATTTTGGTAGACTGAGCTGTAAACAGGCTATGTAAGACATAATTCAGTCTTTGCTATCTCTATCTCATCTCATCTAATCATCAGCATTTTCCAATGTGTCATCCCAGGGAAATGTCATGCTTAACTAAGATGGATGTTTGCTGTTTGGAGAAGGGACGAGGAGGTGTTGTAGGGATGCCACCAAGCTTTGCCATCTCGTATTGTGCGATGCAGTTCCCATCTGCTGTAGGCTGCTCTAATGATCACAAGTGCACTTGATGTGATTTAGCAGCATATGTTACAGCAAGAAGATTGTTTTCATTGGCAACACTGCGATTTCTTACATAATCCAAGCTTTTATCATGTTGACTAGTGCTGGAAATGAAAGCAGTCAATGGTAATAGTTGGCCTGGATCAAATGTACCATATCTGGTCTATCTAATAGCCTAATTGCTGGTTGTTTCAGAACCTTGTATAGGGCGATACTGTCATTTAAATGCTTTTTTCCCCTCAACGTATTCCACTATACATGTAGGCCTATTCCCTGGTTGCTATGCTGGCAAGCAACTCTCTATCAATGTATTTGAACAAGCACATTTCAGTGACTCAGTCCTTAACAAATAGTATTATAGCCTTGTTGCATTATTATCACAGCATAGTATTAAAGAAAATGTAAAGCCTTCCAGTAGATAAATGCTGGGTTACTCAGACACAACTGTATCCCAACACACATAAATCCAGGAAGTGACACGCTGTGGACACAGTGCTTTGGTCTGGAATAAGATCCAAAAGATGTAGTCCTTTGCAGATCTATACAACGCTAAAGAGAGATGGTCTGTCCGGTATGTCACCTAACCCACCCTCCTTCTCTTCCTCCTCCTCCTCCTCGTCCTCCTCCTCCCCCTCCCCTGTGTCCAGGGTTTCCATGTTTGTCTGCGTTGGTGTCAGGTAAGCCAGTGCGTAGAGAGAGCGGTGGCGGCGACGCTGCCATGTTTGCCGGGAGGCAGAGTTTATTTTAGCGCATGGGGTTTTGCATACTGATCAGCAGCCTCCGAGCCCCACAGCGATGTGGGGGAGCGTGGAGGTGAGCAGACAGCCAGCCAGACAGCCAGCCATGCCTGTAAGCTCACCAGCGGGGAGAAGACGATAGCGAGGACGTGGTGTCTGGAAACTTTACTGATACGTTCAGAACAGAGAAGATGAGATTGAGGGTAGCTTCATATAGGCCAGGGTGATTTACATATTTTGTTTCGGTGCAAGCCCCTTAGGAGTGGGAGCCTCCAAATTTAATTGGAGCCAAGCATATGCACTGTAATGGTTTGCCTCAGAGGAAGATTATTCACTTTGTGGAGTCTCCACCGAAGATGTTAGGAGACTACAGTACCCAGACTGCAACAGCCTAGTCTTTATTCATTTGTGACTACCTAGCCCATGAGTTGTCTCACTCGATTTTTCACCCTTCTGTGTGCAGGTGAGGGGGAAGTATTGAATGGAGCATGTGGTGCATGCCGTGCTGCACAGCCAGCGAAGCCCTTCCAGGAGCCCACAGCTGGCCGCCACAAACCACCTCCTGTCTGGGAGCCTTATTCCTCTGAGCCACTCAGACCTAACCCCGACAGGCTTGTAACTTCATGAAGATTCCTTACATCGGTGATGTAATGAATAAATTTGAAGTCCTTGGGATTGTGGGTGAAGGTAAGACCACTATTGCAATTTATTGTTGTACTGCGTTTTGTCTGTGTCTGTGTGTGTGTTTAGCTGACAATGGGGACCGCCCTGCCTGCACTGAGGGGGCCAAACTCGTCTCCCAACTTTCCCTCCATTATTCATTCTTCACTTTCCCGTTAATATATATTTTCTCTGAGATGAGTTTGCCATTCCCCCTAAGCTGACTGATTGATGTGGAGTACCAGGGGCCCTGAAGCGAAAAGCGAGCCACCCACTCAGCTTCTTCCTCTCCGTCGCTATCAATCCCACCACCCCCCCCACTGCCCCCTCTCCCTCACCGCCCCACTGCCCCTCACCCCCCCACTGTCCCTCCCCCCCCCCCCCCCATTGCCCCCTCTCCCTCACCCCCCCACTGTCCCCTCTCCCTCACCGCCTCACTGCCCCTCTCCCTCACCCCCCCCCACTGCCCCTCACCCCCACTGCCCCTCCCCCCCCACTTCCCCTCTCCCCCCCCATTGCTCCCTCTCCCTCACCCCCCCACTGCCCCTCACCCCCCCACTGTCCCCTCTCCCTCACCGCCCCACTGCCCCTCCCCCCCCCACTGCCCCTCTCCCCCCCCCCCCCCCCCCACTGCCCCCTCTCCCTCACCACCCCACTGCCCCCTCACCAACCCCATCCCAAACAGACTCAGGCTAACTTCCCAAATGGAAATAATGGGCCGAGGACCTCTGATACGGTTTAACAGTCAAATGATAATCGTATTTCATGCTGCATTTCACCCCAAGGAGAAGTTGAAGGGTCCCAAACATCTCCCTCACCCCCCACCCCCTGTGTACACGGTCACTATGAAGGCTACTTGTTTTGTATGCTCCGTTTGAAATGAAGCCGACACAACAAGGGCTCTGGTTTTGATGCACTGTCAGGTCAATCAATTATGTTGATTATTCTGGATTGACGTTAAATCGTAGCCGTTATAAATGTGTCCGTAGTTTCAGGGTAGTTTCAGCACGCTTTCTGTCAGTCTTTTTTTTTTTTTGTTTTTTTTAGCTGGATGGCATACAGGACGCGCAATTGCTGTTTGGAAAAGTAAAATCCCCCTGAAGTCTACACATCACAAAATGCATCTAAATTATGAACCCTTTCTTCCCTTCAATCTGTACTCAAACACAAAGTTCCAGGGTTTTTTCCAACCCATTTAACCTCATGTAAATTTACTGCAGTTTTCCACTGTGAACATGACCTCCTTTTCCATATATAGAGAAAGCAGGCCCCAGAACGATCTTCTTAAAGGCCCAGTAGACAATATCCGGGAACTCAGATTGATGCGGTAACACACGGTATAATTGTCACTTTGATTGGACAAAAAGTTGAACCTAGCATCAGAAGAAAACAGAATCTTGCTTCTTTACTGCAGCAGTATCTGCACAAGGAGCACTGGGGAGGTGCTCTTTGATACAGCTCCTCGTCTCCCTTGCAAGACCCCGAGTTCCTGGGGACTGGGCTGTCATGCCAGGGCTGATAGCATTAGAGCCATGGAGCCTCTCCAACTCTTCCTGAGTGTCCCAGTTACCAACCCACCCAGCCCTGCTGCCGCTAATACCAGCACTGTGCTGCCTGTAATTCCCTAACATTAATAACTGACGGGATTTGAAAGAATGCAGGCCGTGTGATTTTAATTTAAATAATTACACAAAGATTTGACCTTTGCCTGCCGAGAATTATAGGCAGAGATTTTGGGGATATTGGAAAATATTGAGAATGTAATTACCGAAGCAGGAATTCAGGCTTGGGGGCGCGCATCAATTATTTGTCAGATAAGACAGCTCTGCACTCTAACAACTATTGTTGTGATTTTAGCTACATTTATCTTGAGTTGACTGCTATCTTCGTAAATCATGATCAAGGATAAATTGTCCTTGGCTGTTAAGGGAGCTAGCATTATGTTCTCCCTCGCTGTAAAGGGCAGTAGGCGCGCTGACGTGGCTTGGTGTTGACGACTCTCTCTGTCTCCTCTCCATCCAGGTGCCTATGGCGTGGTCCTGAAGTGTAGACACAAGGTAAGCTCCTCCCCTAGCACTCCATTGTCTGCATCCGTCCGCGTGTGGACGTTCGAAGGATTTGTTTTCTAGACTACGTCACCCATTTATGCAAAACAGTCACACTAACCTGGTCCTCTCAGAGCCAACATCTTACTACTGTTGACTTCCCCGAGGATAATCTGCCAATCCAGTTATCTCTGCTCTGGTTTGTCAACCATACAGATTAGTTTTTCTGTAATCTCGATAATCTAGATGATGCCCTGGGCTGGTGCGTTCTACTTGAGTTTCTTTTTCCTTTGGATCTGCCATGGTTTACCCTGACCGATTGTTATCAAGAAACTCTTTAATATATTGTTGCTCTGTTTTCGTGTCTTTGATATTAAGTGCTGGTGCCAAGGAGATTTGTAATTATCAGAGCACAGGCTGTTCGGTAAAGTGTTGAGAGTTGTGTGTCTTGCTTGTAATCTTGTCACCCAGGGCTAATTGGTTATTCCTGGGTGTTTTAACAGCCCCGGGTCCCACCCCCCACACCCCAACATCTCTTACACCTAAGCCTCATTCACACTGCCTCGAGTGTAACACCGTTTATTTATAACCATATCCTGTGAGCTGCCAGGGCACAGTGACCAAGAGCCTGCGTGGCCTCGCCTGCTGATTGGAGCAGATGGAAAGTCAGTGTCTGCTGCAGTCCTGCATCCCGTTCCTCTCTCCCAACAGAGCACTCGCCGATAAGAACCGGTAACCTGCTGTCGTTGAATGACCAAACATTCACAACGACAGCCAGGCAACAGGGAAGGTGGAGACGTTTTCGGTTCTTTTTTGGGGGGCATGACCTGAGAATTAAATTCGGTTCACTTTGAACAGCCAGACACCGAGCAGAACCTCTTGAGATTTTGGTAGTGTGTTCGTTTTAATGGATAGAGATACTTTTTGAGTGCAAAGGCACTCGCGAGCGTGGCAAGTGCAATGAATTAATAAGTGTTCGGCTTACTCAAGCCCAGCATGACAAGATACAAGCTCTATATTTAATACCCTTGTCCTCCTTTTGCTGGTCCATTTCTGGAAGTCGCCGTGCTGCAGTAGGAGTTCAAATCCAACGTGAAAAATCAGAGAGCCAAGAGGCTTGTCTGCTGCCTGATGAGAGTCCAGGGCAACGAGGGACGAGTTGAAGGCCTTGGTAGTCCACCCAGCGGAGTCCTGAGTTAGACGTGCGTGGTGGCGACCTACTTTTCTCGGCGTCCGCAACGAAATCGGGCGTCACTTGTGGACGAGTTGTCAACAAGACGACGTCAGAGCGTATGGACGAGCGAGGAATAGTTAGAAAGAGGAAAGACTAGTTGGCATGAATGAGGACGGTTAGAGAAAGGAAGAGGGCCCTGTAAGTGGAGATGAATCTCCAAAGAAATGCCCGGCAGTCTGTGGTAATCACAGCTTGTAATTACCAAGCTTGATCATCCAGACTGATTGATCCCCAGCCATCACTAGAAGCTCTTGCTAATACCAGTGCGATGCCTTACTTAACCACCACAGTTCTCTCAGCGTGATTAGGCCCCAATTATCGCCAGCACAAAAGGCTAGGGCTTTCACCGTGTCCTTTTGTTGTTGTCGTACCAGTGTATTAACTGTGCTTTTCGCACATTCGCACAATAGTTCTTTTTTTTTTCTTCTTCTTCGTATGTTATTCACCGTGTGTTTTTGGTTGTTTTAAGCACATACACGCTCACGCATATCTAGAACCCCCACTTTTCTGTCTGTGGTGTGCCTAGTGTCTGTATGTGAGCAATCTTCAGCCCCCGAAGGAAGCGGGATGTGAGAATGGATGTTGACAATAGGCAGGCGGACGGCGTCAGCCGGGGACGCCAGCTGTGTGCGTGTCAAAGCAGTGCGTCACCCCTTCTGCAGCTGGCCTGGTGCTCAGAACATCCCTCTCAGAGAGCTTCACTGTCTATAGGATACAAAGGGTTTTTCAGTGGATGTGGACCCACTTTCTATTGGTCTTCCACTGGAAGCATTTCCGTTTGGATTGCTCTAATTAGACTGTCGGTGTGTGTGTGTTTGCGTGCGGGTGTCTGTGTGTGTGTGTGTGTGTGAGAGCAGGGCCGTGCTGGCTTCTTTTTTTCCCTTCCAATAAGATCTATTCCAGTGACTCACCCATGCATACTTTCATCACAACCTGCATGTTAATAGTCCGGAAATTACCACTTTGGTTGCAACAACTTGTTTGAGGTTTCCAACACAGTGTGAGCTAATGAGCAGATACTATCCCGGTAGACTGAAGAGAAAGGCAGGTCTCTGAGTGTTTCCTGGAGTCTAGAGAAGCTTTGGGCCCCGCTTCATCTTTTATTAATCAACCTGAGTGGTCAATGAGGCGTCAAATCGTGACACTTCCGATGGCATGGCTTCTCTGTGACCTGGCGCGGGTTGCTCATTCAGGTAAATAATTGCTGAGGCCAAACAGGCAGAGGCAAATTATATCTTTTGTTGTGGGAGTTTGAAAGTAAGTTTGAAGGTCTCTATTTACTGTGTGATTTTAATCTGGTGGATAAATAACCAGTGTGTATCTTTCTCAGGGTTCTCACCGTGTGATGTTTGATGTTTTTCTATATAGTACTTAGTAACCTAATCTATAGTAAAATGATTAGGTTGAAATGGCTGTGTGAAACAATACGAAAGATGCTATGTGTGAAAAACTTCCAAAGAGTAGGCTAAGATCACGACTCCAGAACAGTGCTCTCGATTCCTTTCAAGACGTTCGCATTCCTCTGTGCGTCCCGCTTAGTAGGCAGTCCGTAACATACTGTTCTCGTCGACTTGACTTGTCACAAGTGGCAGCTCGCTCTTCCTCCTGCACCTGTGCCTCAGCGCCGCCAAGCTCCTGCCATCTGGGCACATTTAGTCATTTAGCGGACGCTCTTATCCAGAGCGACTTACAGTAAGTACAGGGACATTCCCCCCAGAAGCAAGTAGGGTGAAGTGCCTTGCCCAAGGACACAACGTCAATTGACACGGCCGGGAATCGAACTGGCAATCTTCTGATTACTAGCCCGATTCCCTAACCGTTCAGCCACCTGACTCCCAGCACATGGCACGTCTTCCAGGAGAAACCGCTGTCCCGTAATGTGCTTTGATGTTGCCATCCAGGCGCTAAGAACCCATCTCAGTGTCTCTGTTGGTGTCTGCGTTCTCCGTGTCAAACACGAGGCCCCGACCTCGTGGCCTGTCCGCGGCCCAGCACAAAAGGCTGTGCACGGCTTGGTACGTTCTGTACATAGTAACCCATTCGGGGCCGTCCTCCGATACTGCGGACAGTGACCGTTTCCATTGTTCCAGACTTCATTATGCGTGTGTGTGTGTGTGTGTGTGTGTGTGTGTGTGTGTGTGTGTGTGTGTGGGGGCTGTAATAAACCAGGCGGTCTATTTTCATCGCTACACGAGAAAGCAGCTAAAAGTAACAGAATGCGTGCGGCGGTGGGTATTTGCTTAGCCACGCAGCAGCGCCTCTGAGGAATTCACTCTGGTACTCTAATCAGTTAGGCTGTAATGGGTTTTTCCCTGGAAACCCAGGTTTGCATGATGCACAATCTAACCTCTGACCTTGGCTTAACCCGACAAGGTTAAAAGTAGTTCCAGTCACAAAATATAAATATAGCTAGCTGTTGACACACAACATTGGACAGTATATTCATGCCCAGTGTCAATTTTGGATGCTGAACAAGCCTATTTGACTGTACACAGTCTATTGAGTTGGTATATTGAGGTTAGTTTATATACTCTGCAGATTATACTCTGCTATATTTACATGGATACAGTAAGCTTCCAAAATCCGGTTTTCATCGGTAGATTGTTGTGCAGATTAAGTTACTGGGTTTATTTAGCTTTGCATTGTAGTGCGCCTTAAATTGGTGAGATTTCTGGTGGCATTCCTCTCATCACAGATCAGTCTAATCTATTCTAATAAGTAACGTATTACACAGCCACGCGATTGAAGCAGCCAGCCAGTCGAAATTAGTTTTTGAGAATGTTGTTTCCCGAGCGCTGTAGAGGTTTCTCATTAATGCTATAGACCCTTTTGGACTGAGAGAGAGCTGCCTAACAGCCACAGTCCACTCTCCAGGTAGAAGTCAGTTTTGGACGTCCACAAACTTTGCTGTGAAAAAAAAAAAGGGAAAAAAGGGAAAAAGCTGTCTGCCACCTTTTGAAAGGAGCAGTTATTTTCGTACCCCCCCCAGTACAGAAACTGGGGCATGGCTGAAAAAGTCACTTTTGCACATCGTGCTAAATAGGTCACTGAAGTGAAGGTCCTTCACTGAAGCACTGCATGAACCAATCAGCAAGGAGAATGGTCGAGAGGAGTGAGAGAGCTTCTGGAGGGGACAAAGAGCCGCTCTCACCAGGCTAAGGTCGCCATAGTACCCCCGACAGATTTGTTATTATTTGATGTTGGGTGCAGACAGTCTGCCTGTAGTCCACCCTCTCACCAGTTAGTTCCCTTTCTGTCTGTTTCTCACCTTGACTAGGTGTGTTAGAATGATCGTACAGGGCGAGACAGCAAGACAATGATTCAACTAATATGGTTCTCAAACCTGATCTTGTTGGCCTTTTTCTGGTGACATTGTCGCTTGTGTCATTTGATAAATTGTTTAATCCTGACTAAACAGTTGACTTGTCTGGTGTGTGGATGAAGGAAATTGTACTTGGTTTGTTTACGCCGCTCTTTTTCCAAATTAAATCTGAAGAGCTCTTCGTTCTGTCAGGATTAATCCGCCATAGTCACCCCATCTGAATGTCACATACATTGACCTAACCCGTGCTCTGCTACAGAGGGAATACCATTGAAGTGTGTCACGGCATAAACATTTCAAAACCATGCGCATACGTCTGTGCATGCAACATGCAAGTTTAATTTGAGCCTGTGGTAAAATGGCTGTTAAACTGGCGCCGCGGAGTCGTTTTCCACCAATGGAAAAATGCTCTCCCTAAAATAGTGATCATCCTGCCATGTTGATCATCAGGCCGCCCAGACTGTGTGTTGCTAACCGCATCAAGACTCCTTGTTATGTCAGCATTGGGAGGTTTAATGGTCTCACTTACAGAATAAAGCATGACTCGGCACTAACTCATCCATATTGATTCTGCCTTGCGTGACAGTGCTAATTTGGTGTTATCCTTTGGACCAGTTTTAACTATGCGATTTAATTGCTGCCAGTCTTGTACATGCATGCTGAGAGTGTGCATGTTCACCGGCATGGTCTCTAGTTTTGGAAAAAGCAATATAGGGGTTATTTAAATCAGCTTCATGGGAATTAACCCAGGTCAGGAGGGGGAGGAGCTAGACCCAACCTCAGGAGGGGGAGGAGCTATACCCAGCTCAGGAGGGGGAGGAGTTAGACCCAGCTCAGGAAGGAAAGGAGCTAGACTCAGCTCAGGAGGGGGAGGAGCTATAACCAGCTCAGGAGGGGTAGGAGCTAGACCCGGTTTAGCAGGGGGAGGAGCTAGACCCAGCTCAGGAAGGAAAGGAGCTAGACCCAGCTCAGGAGGGGGAGGAGCTAGACCCAGCTCAGGAGGGGGAGGAGCTAGACCCAGCTCAGGAGGGGGAGGAGCTAGACCCAGCTCAGGAGGGGGAGGAGCTAGACCCAGCTCAGTGCAGAATGGTGTGGCCTGCCCCCTCACTGGGCTCTCCTCAGGAGGCGATGATGAATGATGAGTCTCTATAATGAATCTCTCCCTGCAGCCACGCAGCTCTGCTACCCGGACTGAGCGTGTAGCAGCTTTCAGATAAACAAGCCTTCCAATGCAGCCCCACGGGAGGCTTCCAGAAAGGCTTCAAATAAAGCACGATGCCGGTAGAACCCCTGTCATGCTCTGCTTCTCTAATGAGGACCAATGGCACGTCCACATGATGGAGATTCTGTCAGCTAAAGGCCCGTCAGAGATCATGTTTACGGTTGTTTCTTAATGAGTGTATCAGAGTAGAATTCCCCCACAGTGAGCCAGGACAGCCATGTGTACCTCACGGTCTTTTAACAGGCATCCAGGAACATCAAGCACAGTACCTGTTGCATGGGCTCATCATTAGTCGAGCCCGCGTTTGTGTGCGAGCCTTTCCGTTTGCGGTGGAGCTGCAGTGGTTTAGCTCCTAAATTAGCCTCCTTCAGAGCATCACTGCAGGGGCTTGGCACCAGCCTGCTATCAAACACACCTACATGTTTTTCCTCTCTGGCAGCGACAGCGAATTGCTAGTCTGGCAAACGGGGGAAAAAGAAGAAAGAAAAAAAAACGTTTCACCACAGCCACGGTGTATTTGGGTCCCGCGATAGGCGTCTGTAAAGGAGATTTAACCTTGAACGTCACAGGTTAACTTCGCCCCCCCCCCCAACACACACACACGCACCCAGCTTCCTGTTCCACACACTCCGAATCCCTCAGTTCAGCTGTGGTAGGTGTGTTGTTCGTGGCTGTGATACACAGTGAGTCATCCCAACCACATCCCTGGGCAGTAAGGAAGGAAGGCTAGCTAGCGAGGAAACTAGCTCGGTGTGCTACATGGTGCTGTGACGATGCCCTTGCCTGCCTGGCTGCCTGCCTGCCTAGCTGATCCCCTGTCTGCCCGCCCGTCTAAGGGGGGAAAGTGGAGCATAGCTGGCAACCAGCAGGCAGCTCCAGCAGGTCTAAGTAGGACATGTGTCGAGCAGCAGAGAAAGAGAGCATCAGAGGGATGATCCTGTCTCCAGGACCACCTATAGGGACCCCAGAGACGACCCCAGTGAACCAGTGAGGCCATGCTGAAGAGCTGCTACTGGGATCAGAGCTACAGGGCCTCACATCCGTGTGCGGTTATGGTCTTAGCTGTTGTCAGTTGTTACTCACATTCCGGCCGTGCGGTTGGTCAGTGATTGTGGGAACAGTCATGGTCGTGCCAGCACACCTGCTCGCGTCTTTGGTCCCCCTTGTTGTAGGGAGGAGACCATGGGATCTGATGGGGTTCTTAATGTGTGTGTGTGTGTGTACATATGTGTGCAGTCCTCTGGAGCTGCAGGGCTGGACTCTAATGATCATGTTTGACTTGTGTTGCAGGAGACTAATGAAATTGTGGCCATTAAGAAGTTCAAGGACAGTGAAGGTAAGAGACTCTGGTCTGCAGTCAGAAGCCCTGTGATATTGGGCCTTCTCATTCCTGTTCTCATGAAACACACCGTTCCCCGTTCCATCTCTGGCTGCCAGATTCAGTTTGAATTTTCTGTAGCCAGACTGTCCTCCAAACTGAGGCGTTCACCTACTTGTCTGTACACGTCCGTGTTTCAAGTTTACATGTCTGCCTGTCTCTCTCCCTTCGCCCTGCCTGTCGACCTCTCTCTCTCTCCTTTTCTCTGTTAATCGCCTCTCTGTCTCTCTCTTGTCTGGCTTTCTTGCAAAGGACTCCTGCCTGTTTCACCCTCCTCTCTTTTCTTCCTGTACGTCTGCCAGTCTTTCTCTGCCTCTCTCTGTCTCCTCACTGCCTCTCTCTCTCCCTCACTGCCTCTCTCTCTCCTCACTGCCTCTCTGCCTCTCTCTCTCTCTCCCTCACTGCCTCTCTCCCTCCCTCACTGCCTCTCTGCGTGTGCTCACCCGCAGAGAATGAGGAGGTTAAGGAGACCACCCTGCGCGAGCTCAAGATGCTCCGCACCCTCAAGCAGGAGAACATCGTGGAGCTGAAGGAGGCCTTCCGCCGGAGAGGGAAGCTCTACCTGGTCTTTGAGTATGTGGAGAAGGTGAGGCTCCCCCGGAAGACCCCTGCAGTCCAGCCTCCACTACACCAATCACAAACATCCGAAACCCTCACGACTGAGTCATTGTTATCACTCTTTTCCAAGGAGACGTACGGGGGGAGATTTAGAGCCTGCTACCCTTTGGTCCACATTCAATTGCTCTACCACTGAGCTGTATCTACCCTCCCCCCCCGCCCCCCCACATCCCCTGCAGGCACAGAATCGCCCTTAGGCAGGCCCAAGCCCCAGATCAGGTCCAGGTGGATTTTCCTAACTCGGCTGTTTGGCTTTCCTTCTTCTTTCAGAATATGCTGGAGCTGCTGGAGGAGTTACCCAATGGCGTGCCACCGGAAAAAGTGCGAAACTACATCAACCAGCTAATCAAAGCAATTCACTGGTGCCATAAGAATGACATTGTTCACAGGGGTAAGGAGCTGCGTGAGAAATCTGTGTAGCATCACGCCAATCCTTTTTGTTGTTGTCGTCGCATGGACCAGTACTGTGTCGTAGTAGCAGGAGGTTGACTCACATGAAACAACCCCACACATCTAGATGCATTCCCTTAGCTGTCATACACCCCAGTACAGCCAGAGCATGTCTGCTACAAGAGTCTAGGCACTCCTCCGTTTACCAGTGAGGGAGACTCATCTGGTCTCATACCCTGTCAATCTGTTCCACAGGACGTGAGCTTCTGGGCTCTGGCACATGTCAGGGAGCAGAGCAGGAGTCCAGACGGAGTATAATATGTTTTTTTCCCAGACAGAAATGACAATATTATGATGGGTTGTTGTCGTGGTGGACGCTGTCTGACCTGACGGAACGCTGTAGTTAATTAGGGGGTGTCTATTCCGGGGGAACATCTCTGTTCATCTGAGCTGCTGTTGTTTGGGCCTGTTTGTGAGACACAAACACAACAGGTGACAGGGAGAAGTGTTTTTGTGCTGGTTGATTTGATGCCACCCCCTGCCAGCTGTGCCCTGAGGTGCCCCCCTCTTCTCTTTCCCCATTGTCTCTCTTTCTCTCTCTCTCTCTTCAGATATCAAGCCAGAGAACCTGCTCATCAGCGCTGATGACGTGTTGAAGCTGTGTGATTTTGGTGAGCATCGCTGTCACAGTCAGCCAGTCAGTCAGACAGGCAGTGAGACAGACAGCCAGTCAGCCAGTCAGCCAGTCAGCCAGTCAGCCAGTCAGCCAGACAGCCAGACAGCCAGACAGCCAGACAGCCAGACAGCCAGACAGCCAGACAGCCAGACAGCCAGACAGCCAGTCAAACAGTCAGCCAGACGAGAGCTCCAGGTTGTGCCAGCTCAGTTTCAGCCGGACTCCTGAGAGCTCTCCTTCCTGATTAACCGGCTGCTATGCTGAGGAGTTTTATGTTGTCATTTAATTACTGCAAGTCAACATTCTCATCAACACACACCTCTCTCCCTCATTGCTCTTAGTGTGTGTATTTCTGTGAGTGTGTGTGTGTGCGTGTGTAGGCATACGTGTGTAGGCATACGTGTGTAGGCATACGTGTGTATGTGTGTTTATATGACTGTGTGTGAGTGTATGTGTTTGCATGGTTGTGTGTGAGTGAACCACAGCAGGTCCTTGTCTCTCATGCCAGACTGGCAACATCATGTCAAGCCTGCCATACGGCTCTCTCCATCTACTAACAGACCCAGCACTACAAGCTGTGTCCCTCGCCATCTGATTGGTCAGGTGGAACTGCTGTCACAGCCTACCCGCTTTTCTTATTTCCTGTTTTGGCTCTTGCTCGTCCAGGCTTTGCCCGCAATCTCTCAGAGGGGAACGATGCCAACTATACGGAGTACGTGGCAACGAGATGGTACCGCTCTCCAGAGCTGCTGCTAGGGTACGTCTGTTAGCCAGAAACCAGCCAAATCTGCAGCCAGAAACCAGCCTGCCCAGTCTTAAGGGGCCCTTCTCATGACTGACTTTCTCTCTCTCTCTCGCTTTCTTTCTTTATCTCCTCTCTTTCTCCCCTTTCTCTTTCTCCCTCCCCCCACCTCTCTCTATTTATCTCTCCCCCCTTTCTCTCTCGCTCACTTGGTGTCTCTCTCTCTCTCTCTCTCTATTTCTCTCTCGCTCTCTCCTCAGCGCCCCCTATGGGAAGGCAGTGGACATGTGGTCAGTGGGCTGCATCCTGGGGGAGCTGAGTGATGGACAGCCATTGTTCCCAGGAGAGAGTGAGATCGACCAGCTCTTCACCATCCAGAAGGTCCTGGGCCCTCTGCCCCCTGAGCAGATGAAGCTGTTCTACAACAACCCTCGCTTCCACGGGCTGAGGGTAGGTCGCCCTACCTCTCTCTCTCTCTCTCTCTCTTTCTCTCTCTGCCTCTCCCTCTCTGACCCTCTACCATTGCCTTTCTCTCCCTATTTGCTGTTCCCTCGCTCCCCCTCACTTGAGCGCTCTCTCGATCCCTCACATCCCCACACCCACGCTCCCTCTCTCTCTCTCTCTCTCTCTCTCTCTCTCTCTCTCTCTCTCTCTCTCTCTCTCTCTCTCCACCCCTCACTCCTCCTCACTGGCGTTACCTCCCTCCCTGTTCTTTCTCTCTCCTTCTGCACTTCCTCCTGGTCACACCCACTCACTCTGTCCTCTCTGATTTTATTTCTGTCTCTTCCTCTACCTCATTAGTCACCCCCCTCTCTCTTTTACTTTCTCACTTCTCTCCCTCTGTTGCCCCCCCACCCTTTCTCTCTCTCTCTCGCTCTGCTTTTTCATAATCGCCTCTCTACCCGCCCAAACTCATGAATACTCTCTCCATCTCTGTTTCTCCCTGCTGTCTTTTTCCTCTTCCTGCATCTCTCCTCTCCTATCCCTCCCCTGCTCTGCTCTGCCCTCCCCGTCTCCTCTCCTGGCTGCTATGACTGTGGTGTAACTGATTGGATCACAGTGACTCATCATCATGCATCTCAGTGGCGTGTGTGTGAGGCGAGGTGATAGAGACGGCGATGGTGATGAGGATATTCCTCTGGGTGCTGCTGTTTGCCGTCGTCGGTTCTCCGACAATAGATCGACTCCTTTAGAACTGATGGGTCTACACAGGGTTCCAGTCCTGACCCTCAATGACACATCTCTGCATGCCTCTCCTGTCTGGGCCTGGGGCTCAGGCCTGCGTCAGGTCCAGGGAAGCGGACAGAGTGTGCTGTTCTCCAGCAGGTAAGGGTGTCCCCAGAGGGAGGACGTCTCTCACTGGCCCTGTCTCTCGTGTGGCGTCCGGGCCCAGGTGGGCTGACTGACGGTTGGGATCAGAGACTGTCCTCGTCGCAGACGACCCCTCATCGTCTGGCCTCTCCTATCAGACCCAGACAGACAAGGCTGTCAAGGCGTTCACCAGTCCAATTATCTCCTAACTCGCTCCCCCACCAACCGATGTTCTTTACACGTGGCTGTAACTGTGTGGGGTTGAGGGGGAAATGGCTGTGGTTGTGGTTGTGTTCCATGACCTGGACGTTCCTTGTGTGTGTGTGTTACAGTTTCCTGCCGTGAACCACCCGCAGACTCTGGAGAGGAGGTACCTGGGCATCATTAGTGGAGCGCTGCTCGACCTCATGAAGGTAGGGGTCAAGAGGTCAGGGGTCAGCTACTAGTAGTGAACCTGAGGAGTGAGTCCAGCCCAGAAACGAAAAACACTCAACACATCGACGATATTCCGCGCAGTATTTAGACACGCGTTTCAGTCCCTTGTCCCTATGTCCACCTGTGTTTGTGTGCTGTGCGTACCTGTGTCACCTGTTCCCGAAGCATAACTGGGTGTCGTACTCTGCCTCGCTTCCTGTGCTGCCTTTGCTCCTGTCAGCTTGTAAACACAGGCTCATGTCAGGCTGGTGGGCAGTGCTTGTGCACTTGTGCTTTTTTTTCCCCGTGGGCGATGACTCACTGCTAACAAAAAGGGCTAATCCATTTTGAATTCATCGAAGCATCTCAGCATGTACTTGTGCAAGGCCACACTAGTTCCTCTCCCACGTTATTAATCAGCTCTGTGTGTTTTTTTTTTTTTTTCTTCTTTCAATTCATTTATTTGTTTGTCTTTCTGGGGGTGGGGGGGGGGGGGGGGGTGAGGGGGGGGGGTCAGCCTCAGTGAGCGCTACCATCTAGCCTCTCGGTAATCACAGCGACTAGCTCAGGAAGGCTACTCCAACACACAGTAAAACGCCACTGAGGACTGAAGCCTCTCTCATCATGTCAGGTGTGAGGGGTGGAGAAGAGGAGATACCTCCCAGTGCCACGTCCCAGATCCGACCCCGAACGTGCGCGTGACCTCCAGGCCCTTTCCCGAGACTCTCGAGTGGCTCTCGGAATCGGAGTTGATGCGCGTTGAAAGAACCAGCTGAATGAAAATATGTTTCTGATTGTGGTTTGATTTTTGTATGACAAAAGAAGAAGCGTCTTTGTCTTATGAGTCACCTCACGCCTTCTCGAGCCCAGAAGCGTGGAAGAAAAGACACATGCCGAGACAAAGTGACACATCCGAAATGTCGGCGGAATATTTTTCTATTCTGTTCGGAACAATGAAGCGTCGATTTTTATGATGATGATGACGACTGATGATGATGAGGGAGCAAGGCGAGGGGGATGTTGCTACGTAGGTTGGCTCTGATATAAATGTTTGTGTGTGTGTATGCATCTGTGTGTGTGTGTATGAATATGTGTGTGTGTGTGTATGAATGTGTGTGTGTTAGAACCTGCTGCTGCTGAGTCCGACGGAGCGCTTCCTGACGGAGCAGAGTCTGAACCACCACGCCTTCCAGACCCAGCGCCTGGTGGAGCGCCCCGCCCCGTCCACCCCCACGCCCGCCCGCTCCTCCAAGAGGAAACCTCACCACGGGGACAACGCCGCCCCCAGCAGGTCAGGGGAGAGCACTGCACACAGGGGCAGCACGGTGACCGGGGGAAGGGGGGGAGGGGGGGAGGGAGAAGGGGGAGTGCAGCGTTTTAGGAACAGAATGTGGCAGGTAGGCTGGGAAACTAGGGAATGGATCTAATGCAAGAAATAAAAGAAAAAAGTCTTGTTAGAATGTAACATGAGGAGGAAACGCCAGAAAACACAACCAATCATCCAGATTAACATGCTCTATATCTTCTCCCCCGTCCCTCTCTTCCCTCCCTTCCTCCTCTCTTCCCTCCCTTCCTCCTCTCTTCCCTCCCTTCCTCCTCTCTTCCCTTCTCTTCTCTCCTCCCTACTCCCTCCTCTCCTCGCCTCCTCTCTCCCTCCCCCCAGAAGTCACGGCGGGGGGAAGAGCTCGGGCCACCCCCGCTCCAGCAGCAGGGACTGCTCCAGCCTGCCCCGCCACGAGGACCTCCAGCCCAGCCCCGAGGGCTGCCTCAACGGCAACGTGCCGGCCAGCCTCAGCCCCACCCTTCACCCCAAGAACTACCCGCCCCAGCCCCTCAACCGCTCGGCCTCCTGCGGCAAAGACCTGGCCAACAACAACCTGCCGCACCTGCTCAGCCCCAAGGAGGTTCACACCGCGGGGGGCGGGGGCGACTTCGACTTCAGCCCGGGGCCCAAGGGCTCCGACGGCCCCGGGGCCAAGTACCTCAAGTCCAACTCGCGGCCGCAGCAGAGCCGCCACTCGTCGTTCGCGGAGGGCAAGAACAACACGCTGCAGTCCAGCGACAAGCACGGGCGCCACGGCTACCTGGACTCCTCCCACGGCTCCTCCGGCCCCTCCTCCTCCAAGAGCCCCGCCTACCTGAACCTGTCCAAGAGCCACGGCACGCTCAGCGACGCTAAGTCCGTGGGCAACCTGAGCGAGCCGCGGCTGCTGGGGGACGAGCCGCCGTCGCGCTACTTCCCCACCAGCTGCCTGGACCTCAATGCCCCGGGCAGCCCTGTGGCGCGCCACGGCCACAGCCCGGCGGGGCGAGGCGGCGGCGGCCCGCGCCCAGAGAGAGACAGCAACACCCTGGACTCCTCCTCCCGCCGCGCCTCCTCCCGCCACAAGGCCTCCGAGGAGGCGCCGGAGGAGCCGGGGGGAGGCGGGCACGCCCACGCCCTGGCCGCCCCGCACGACGCCCTGGCCTACGGCCTGGGCTACACCTCGCCGTTCTCCTCGCAGCAGCGGCCGCACCGCCACTCCATGTACGTGAGGCGGGACAGGCAGAGGACTCACGGGAACGAGGTGGGGCTGGCGGTGGGCCAGGGCATGCCGGCCAGGACCAGCAGCCTGCAGATGCTCTCCCCCCAGCTGCAGCACCGCACGCTGCCCCGCCACTCTGGGGGCTCCTCCCGGGAGGAGGACCTGAGCAGGGTCAGTCCTCCGCGCTGGGCGGACGCCCACGGGGCCTCTCTGGAGACCTCCCCTCCCTCTCCCCCTCACCACACACACCCCTCACCAGCCTCCCTCACCTACCGCCCCCTCAACCAACCCGCCCCTCCCTCGCCTATGCCAGTCGATACAGGTTCCGTCGCAATGAGTTATAGATTCCTACTACTTGTTTGGGTTTGCTTTTAATTACATCTGTAGCACATACTATTTAACGAGTGACAGAGAGACTGCTGAGAGTTTACAACACCCTGATATGTCACTTTCTGCAGGCAGACTATTAGTAAAACAGTACACAAACAATGTATTTGGAGTCAACCCCCTCCATGTTGTTTTGCTTGACTAGAATGCCTCCGTTTAGGTTAATAGGGCTCTGAGGCAAGTACATGTTGCTTTCAGTCCTATGTGTGGCTCTTAATGTGAGAACTTATGTACCTATAGTGTGTGCATGTGTGTGTTCTGTTTTTATGTGTATCTCACGCTTCCCATGCTGTCTATCTCCATCTCGTATATCTTTCCCTACTTTATATCTCTCCTTTTTTCTTTCACTCCATCACTATCTCTTCTTCTGTATCTCTTCCTTTCTATCTATCCACCTCTCCCTACTGTCTATCTTTCCATCTCCTTACCTCAATCTCTCTGTCTCTATATCTCCTTTTCTATCCCTCCATCTCTCCGTCAGCAGAGCGAGCAGGGGCCCAAGGAGGGGAGCCACGGCCGGCCCCCGATCAGAGACTCCACCCGAGACAACGCGGCCTCCTTTCACATACAGCGACAAAAGAGCGAGGTCCGAAACCCTGCCTGCTCCCCACCTCCAGCCCCCCAACACCTCTCTCTCTCTCTCTCTCTCTCCAACTGTCTCTCTCTTTCTCTCTGTCTCTCTCTCTCTCTCCATCTCTCTCTCTGTGTCTGTCTCTCTCTCTGTCTCTGACTCGCTCTCTTCTCTCTCCCTGTATCTGGCTTTTCTTGTTTGTCTCAAGCACTCTGTCCAGCTTTTTCTGCCTTTCTCTCTCTCTCTTTCTCTCCCTCTGTCTCCTCGCTCTCTTCTTTCCGTGCGTCACACGCCTCCCTGTGCTTTGCTTCCCCCCTGCAGAAGTGCTAGCTCTCCTTATATGTAGACAGGCTCCTCGGAGGGAAGTAAGGAGGTTTAACTGAAGGCCGTCTCTGTGACTCATGCCTCTGCGCAGTCAGGCTCCGGTAAAAGCTGGATTGTGGTACACGGCGACCACCAATCAACACACTCGGGGTCACAGTCATGTGTTCCAGTCCGCCACCTCTTCTGTTCTCTCCCCGGTTTTCCGCAGTCTAATGCTCCCACACGATTCAGCTCTCGTTTGTAGCTTCACTGATCGCTAGCTGCAGTGATGGAGTCTTTTCAGATGGGCGAGAGCGGGCCCCCTCCTGTCTGACTCACCCCCTGTCTCCCCCCCCCCCCCCCCAGGTGGGCATGTACCACGAGCAGCACGGCGAGGACGGCGGCTCGTCGAAGGAGAACCGCATCATCTACAGCGAGTACATGCCCAGGAGGGTGGGCAGCTTCTACCGAGGTCAGACCCCCCCCCCCCCCGCGCGCGCGCGCGCCTCACCTCCTCCATCCCCCCCCCCCCGTCACCCCATCCCCCTCACCCGAGCGATGGACCACGACTTGTCTCCTCACCTCCCGAATCTGTCATCCCGGTGCGGGGATGTGAGTGTGTGATGGTGTTCCCGCCTGCTGTCTCACAGTGCCCTCTCCTCGGCCAGACAACTTCCACGAAGGCGGCGGGCAGAGCAGGGGCTCAGGGGTGGCGGGGGACGGTGGCACCAACCACTCCAAGCGCCAGCCGGCCTTTGACCCCTGGTGAGTGCTCCTGGGCCGAGGTCGAGGGCCGACCAGCTGTTTTCCAATCGCGTTATCCCTACAAGCAACACACGCCATGCTCATCATGACCTAAGGAGAGTACACACACACACCCTACTCATGAAGTCCTGACCCTACAAAAACACACACGTTCCAAATATGCCCCGACAAGAATGCACTACCAGTCTGACTACTGGATATTTCCACAAGTTATTAAGTGTCTGGCTCTGAGCCGCAGGGGTTTGGAGTGTCTGGTTCACCCTCCCCCCCCCTCCCCTCCCGGTTGTGTCTATGCAGGGCAGGACCCGAGACTGTGGTGATGAACCCTGTCGAGCCCTCCAAGGAGAAGGAGAAGCAGGGATTCTTCAGAGGAATAAAGAAGAAAAAGAAAAAGTCCCAAACGGTGGGTTTCGTCTCCACCCCCCCTTTCCTCCTCCTCCTCCCTCGGTGTGGTCCCCGGCGCCTTCCCCAGACATCGGGGTAACAAGCATCGTACCCCGGGGGGCTGCGACGCGTTGTAGCCTCGTGGGCTGTGTGTGTGTGTGTGTGTCTCCATGGAAAAGTAGTCAGCCCTGTCTGTCGGCCTCCTTGTCAGTAAACGTTTCCGTTACATGTGTACGCGGTGTGTGATCACGTGACCAAACATGTCATACGTTGCCAATGTCGTTGTGTTGTTGTTGACCTGTATCAAGTCTCCCTGTCTTCCACCAGCGTCATGTGCCTCTTGCCTTGCAGACGGCGCTCCCGGATGGACGGACCCCCGTCATCAAGACTTGTCTATTCCCTCTGTTTAGCTCAAAGCCTAGCGTAAAGCGTAGCTCCAGTGTGAGGCTGCTCCCAGTAGTGTCCTCCCCCATGGTATAGCCCTCCTTCGCACAGTACAGTACCGCCCTCCTCTCTCAGCTAACCCAGACTCCTACCATCGCATGCCACTAACAGCGTTAATCAACCCATCGCTTGTTTTTTTTTTTTGTTGTTTGTTTTTCTTTCTTCTTTTTCTTCAACTTGTAATTGAAAGGTGCTCTTTTGTGATGATTGCTTATGTAGAAAAGTAGAACCAACCTGGTCCATCAGGCATCTGAATGTGTGAGACTACTGTGGTACCTCACATGGGTAGTTATGCCACTGTAACTGTGGGAAAGGTCGTTTTTTTTGTGTTTTTTTTACCAAGCATCTCATGTAGTGTTTGAGGACGTTGTAGTATCGTGTTGGTGAATGGGGACCTGTCCCAGCCTGGGCCTGGTCATCTAAGGCAGGGGTATTTAGGACAGGGCGCTTAATAACTCACCAAGCTGCCTTATGGATGGGAAGGGGAATAGACAAAAAAAAGTATTGTTCCAACCTTTCGGGAAAACAATACAGAAACGTCTTTTTTTTTTCACACAACACGACACAAAAACGTCAGCTGCGACTCTGAACGCCCTCAGTCCCACAGAGAGAGCAGGAAACGGCAGCAGTCGGGGTCTGGTGGCGATGACACACCCCTAGGGCTCTGCTGTCTGGTTCGAGCTCCGAACCCAGATTAATGTCTGCCCGTGTGTCACACCTCGCTAGGAAGACCGGTGCAGTAATGACCGGATATCACCGAAGACGACTCATAGACCGGAGAGTAGGAGAAGAATGAAAGGCCACATTTTAATTAGCTCTGTAGACTCTGCCCCTTTATTATGCTGAGTGTTCAGCCGTCCTTCCGCCTCCGCCCGTCACAATGACCCCGAAAAAGAATCTGGAGTTCTATTCATCTGCCTTTTCTATTCATAAGAATATCCGTTCGTCGCCTCAATGCGAGGGGAGATATACCCCGGCTAATGGTCCATCTAAATGTTTTCGGGCCAGACTTGCACAATGGTTTCATAAGAAGCTGAGAGTGGGCAGCATGAACGGGGGCTGTGACGGATATATCCATCAATCAGACTGTCCCAGATCACGAGATGGCAGGTTCAAATACCCCCCTCACCCCCGTGTCATTATATCAGGACCCAGGGCTTTGACCTCCTCTTGTCTGTGGGCCAGGGTTGTGTTCTGAGGTGCATGTCTGGGTGCTGGTGGCAGGGTGGGGTAGTGTTGGGGTTAGTAGGACATTGTAGTGACGTGTGTACCCAACTCCTTGACCCTCTGTGTTCCCCGCAGGTCCCCAGTGACGGAGTAGATCACATGGCCGTACAGAAGTCCTCCAGGTCCTCTGGCCATAGCAGCCGCCACAAGAACCAGGACAAGAGCCGCGATCGCGATAAGAGCCACGATCGGGAAAAGAGCCGCGATCGCGATAAAAGTCGTGATCGTGATAAAAGCCGTGATCGCGATAAAAGCCGTGATCGCGATAAAAGCCGTGATCGCGATAAAAGCCGTGATCGGGACAAGAGCCGTGATCGGGACAAGAGCCGGGACAGAGACCAGGACGACTGGCTTCCAGAAAAACTGACAGATTCTCATTCTCAGGTACAGCATAGGTCGTCTTGTTTTCTCTTGAACGTTGATAATTAAACCTTTAAACCTGGAAGCCTATCGAGTCTTGTGATACAACACAACATACATTCATACTGCTGTACAATAAGTAAACTCAACCTTTTGCACATGTGTGTATTTTCTCATCCAGAGCCAGCCCCTCAAGTCTCTGCGCAAGCTCCTGCACCTCTCCTCCTCGTCCTCCAACCAGACCACCCCATCTGACATGCGCTTCCAGCCTCTCCCCAACCCGGCCTCTGCTAAAGGTGGCTTCAGCGATGGCAGGGGCCACCCGGGACTCAGCACCCCCCAGCTGAAGAGCCGGCAGGCGGCCTACCCCCTGCCAGGACAGCTGGAGTCCAGCTGGCATGCGTCAGCCTTGAGCCGGGCGGAGGGGAACCCCTACCCAGAACAAATGGGTGGCAAGGGAGGGCAAAACGGGCACGGCTTCGGACGAGCCTCCCGCTCGCGGATGCCAAACCTCAATGACCTGAAAGAGACTGCACTGTAGTGCTTCACTCTACCCACACACTCATCCCCCAACCACGCCCCACCTTCTGGCCCTGGCAGACCCCTACTGCCCACTACACAAGCCTCTCAGTGTAGGACACGTCCTGCATTTATTTTTAAATTTTATTTCCTTTCTTTCTTTTCAAAGCTTCCATGTTTGATAGAATTTGTAATATTATCTATGGTAATGCTGAATATAATTTTTTGTTATAAATTACAAATATATAAATGAATAATATATATCAATATATATATATGGCTATTTAAGATGTAAGAGTTCCGGCTATTTAAATGTAAGAGTTTTAGTTTATACTCAATAAGTATATATTACATGGTATCGCGTAGTATTTACATACATTTCCTTAAAATTATCTAAAGTTGTCTCACTGATTAAGTTAAGAGTTTATTCATTGTTGGTCTGTCATGTCTTATTACTTTTTACTGTGTTTTCAATACCTGTTGTATGATCTGTGCCATCTGCCTCCAGTTGGCCCAAGTCACACTGGTTAGAGATGTCAACATGCAGCTCACTTGATCAGTTTCACCATTTTTCAAATCAGTTCTCTTTTAAATCCATTGCGGTATTTTATGTGAGTTGACAATCAAAACTTGTGTTTTGCATGTGCTTTAAAAGAAGAATGCAATACCGGCTGAGGAACTTGATATTTGATAGAATCTCCAACGTCGCCCCCTGCAGGACATAAGAAACTGCACCTAATAAATACATCAGAACTTAACACTGGAAGGATAGTAAGGATAGTATGGAACTTTGTAATAACGATATACAAATAAAATTTTGCATTTAACTTTGTTATATTCAGGTTAAGTACATTATGCACAAGGCATTGTGATCTATTCCAGTAAACTGTCTATTGAAGTGTTCTGAAGTATAATTATAATCATCATAACCTGCAGGTGAAAAGCCTCTCCACCCCAGCTTTGAATATCCCCAAGAGCGCATTGTTGTCTGTAAAATGCTGTTGTCATTGTTGCACTACCACAATAATACTAACAAAAGTTTCAACTGCAAGGTTATGACTTTAACAATAGCTATTGTAAAATACATTGAGAGAAAAGCGTATACTAGGTTTAATGTCGTAAGGTTGAGCTAAGACTACATTTAGACTATTGGTACTAAAATGCATATGAGCAGTTTGTGAATATCTTTCAAACAAGTTAATAATGAAAGTAAGAGTCTTCATTAGGAAAAACGGTTCTCTAGACTTCCTTATTCTATGGTCAGCACATGTTATTCAACCAAACTTAAGTTTATAAGGTAGTTCCGTTTTTATGTAAAATTATATAATATTTTTTTAATAATTCAATCATTTCATTTTTGGCCGAGGACAGATATTGGCTTGTGCTGTGCTGTGTACGTCAGCTTAGAGTAAGCTATCACCTGTAGCTCATAGCTCTCAGAGTGAGGTGATACAGCACAGATCAAACCTCTTCCTACACATCTAATGTTACAGGACATCTTAAGGTTACATGACATGTTTTCGTGTTGTTTTCTGATTGCGTTCCTTTCCGAGGGAGAAACGCCATGCTAGGTAGTCTGACTGAACTTGAACGTTGCACTTTACACAGATCTGTGGTGGTCAGAAACGAGAAAGAACCCTTACTCAGTTTAAACTCCTCTTCCCTACTGTACGTCGTCATTGCCCAGTCAAAGTCAAAGCCCAGAGTCAGAGCACAGGTGACTCTGACTTGTGTATCGTAGCGTGTTGGGTGTATTCCAGGTAAGGACTGTAAAACACTTTCTACTCCACACAATACTGTACTTATTTTTGTTTTCTTTTGATGCTTACTTGTCGTTGTTGAGACAAGGGCACAGTGTATTATATTAATACCAATGTCTGATTATTTTTTGGTGATAATTATTACTGAAAACGTTAATTCACTGTATGAAACAAAGTCCTATGTTTGTGCTTTTATTACAGACACGAATTGGTAGCATAGTTAACATTTTATCAGCTTTTGTTCCTAAAAGGGTTTCCACGGGAACAGCACCACCAGAAAGACAGTTTAGCTCCTATAGAATAGTAATGTTTACATCGTTTACAGTCAATAACATGTCAAATAAAACAAATCAACTGTCAGTTGCGTACGTGTCCACTTGTTTGCTAACTTATCAATGCATTTAAAATGTATCTTTTCACAATAAGAGGACATTGCATTTGTCTGGTTGACCTCCCCCCCGTGGCTTTGATGAATGCCCAGATTATACGATCAAAGTGTTTCTAGAATTAAAGGGTAGGGAACAGGAGGCCCCACTGTGGAGAGGAATTCAGTGCAGCAGTTTTTGTACCGTAACAGGATACCCCACAGTTAATTCAGTCAGCCATGCTGATTCACAGGCAGACACAGACAGCGCAAAGCATTACATGACATCCAGTCTGTCAAGTGTAAATATTTTTATCTTTAGCTAAATGGGGGGGGGGGGAATACGAATGTACAGAAGAGAACATAAAGATCATCTGAAGAAAAACACACTATTAGGCCCACGAGGACACAAGAGGATCAAGCAGAAATGACGTCTGCGCCAGAGGTCTCCCACACTGGATCTGAACAGTGCTGGTCGGTGTCCCCCTTTTGGCAAGTGTATGGGAGGTGGCAGGGGGGGTGGTGGGGGGTGAAGCGGGCCAGGTGAACCCTTTTTTCAGAAGCGTACACTCGTTCAGACCGTGCACTTATTCATGCACATCAGCAGCTCCATCCTCAGGGCGATGCGGGTGTGCCAGCCCAGCGGCAGCAGACGGACGTAGCGGGCGATGATGGGCGGGCGCAGCAGGTTCTGCACAGACGAGGAGCGGTCCGAGTTGCCGTAGAAGACCTGAGGGGGGAGAGAAGAACCTGTCATGGTCTCAGTCTGCAGAGACGCTGGACCACGAGGAGTTCTACCTCCCCTGGGAGAATCACTTCTCTTACATCCATAGGAAACAAAGATTTGAACTTGATAGACTTTTCATGGCATCTACAGAACCTAGTCCCAGGCTGGCCAACCCTGCACTTGGAGATCTACCCTCCTGTAGCTTTTCCCACCAACCCCAGTTAATAATTTCAATCTCAATTTCAAGCGAGGGCCGCTGTCCTGCATGTTTTAGACGTTTCCCTGCTCCAGCACACCTGATTCAAATGAATGGTCATTACCCGGCTTCCACAGAGCTTGATAACAACCCATTCATTTGAAACAGGTGTGCTGGAGCAGGGAAACGTCTAAAACATGCAGGACAGCGGCCCTCGAGGACCAGGATTGGAGAACCCGGGTTCAAATGAAACCCTACAGGACGGCAGCATCAGGGCTAGGCAGGTCCCGATCTCCTCTTGTGAGTTCTTCCCGTATATATCTCCAACCTTGTCTTCGTCTTCACTTACCCTGTTGTTGCCAGTCTGGTCCTTGTAGTAGATCCAGTTGAGGTTCTCCACGGTTCGGTACTGGACGCTGTACTTGGTCACCCACTCGTCCGCGTCACAGCGGCCTTGGGTGATGATGCCGGACACCACGCCCACCTCCCTCAGATCAATCTGGATCCACTGGCTGTTGTCGTTGATCTTGGACAGCCAGGTACACCTGAGAGAGGACGGGAACACAGTCCAGTCTGTCCCATCAGCATGGTTCAGTATGCCACGTAGTAAAGCAACGTGTTGACGCTGAGGTGGACTGACCCGAAGCCCTGGTTGTTGAGCCGGGCCTTGCCAGGGGTCCAGGAGGAGTACCAGCCGATGTACTGGTCACCGTTGGAGCATGTGATCTGCTCGTCTGTTAAGGAACCGGCCTCGAAGCCCAGGGGTCTGTGGTAGGGACACTCTGCACAGAACATGCACAAAGCAGATCAGCTGGGTTCACCAAATCCTGACCTGTTTCAATGGTTCAGTCCTCTCCCACCGCCCGCCCCAAAATCTGATATGGTAAAATATTACATTTCACCAAGTTGGTTCAGTAGTAGTGGCAAGATGTGGTTACCCCAAGGCTGTAATCATAATATATATTCGGGGGGACACATCCCCCCCCCAATATTCAAATCTGGTCAAAATGTCCCCCCCATTATTTATATAAAAATATAAACGTGCTACGCTACGACAGGCAACCACACACGCTGTCCGAAATTATCATAACAAATTTAATTTGTCGCCCCCAGTGTTGACTCCATGGCTACGGCCTTTGGTTACCAAACACTGTCCGAGTTCAGACATGATGCTGACTGTGGACAAACCCAACTTGTCAATTATAAAATTGACTTTTCAGTACTAGATCATTTCTAGTTTGATCACGGCTGACATACTGTGCACAGGACGACAGCCACCAGTTTAGGCAAAGTAGCAGCCAAAGAAGTTCAAGATCATCCAACGATTCCCTTCCCCCCGTGTGGGCTAGAAATCAACAGAGGGTTTGATATCCATGTGCCCTTCGGAAGAGGGCCAACCGCGTGGCATTGGCCTTGCGTGTTGTGGCCGGATGAGCGTTGGGGCATCACAGCCTCACGTGGGCTGGTGTGCCCAGTACCCTCCTTGTTTTAGGTGAAGGACATGCCCTATTTCAGGCCCCTTAATCTGCTCATCACATTGCTTTACTAGTAATGGGATTATCTAACACTATCCAGCATATGCGTCATGCATATGGAGTCAGGTGGCTGAGCGGTTAGGGAATCGGGCTAGTAATCTGAAGGTTGCCAGTTCGATTCCCGGCCGTGTCAAATGATGTTGTGTCCTTGGGCAAGTCACTTCACCCTACTTGCCTCGGGGGGAATGTCCCTGTACTTACTGTAAGTCGCTCTGGATAAGAGCGTCTGCTAAATGACTAAATGTAAATGTAAATATGCCCCTCTCTCTCTCTCATCTTTAACACTTTCTTTCTTTCCCTCTTTTCTTTTTCTTCTCCCTGCTCAGGAAGCCTTATACACACACACACTCACATTTCAGAATGCAGTGAGGTTGGATGTATAACATCCCATTTGTCATTTGAATTAAATCCAAACTCCAGGTTAGCTGACGGACCGGACTGGCCATTTATCACCACGGTGATAGCTGCAGCCACAATTAAGCAGAGGGGCACAGCGGAAAACTGTCAGCATTCTTCCTCGCAGCCAGCAGGGGCTTGTCCAGGTGCCGTCTTTCTCCTACACACAACCATCCACAACTTCAAAATGCTCTTGTGCCCACTGACAATTGAGCAAACATCCGGAAACCACTCGAGTTGGCCCAATTCATTGTTGTTCACAGTTTTCACACTACACTGAGCTACAAAATGGTTCTTTATATGGCAGAAATACAGCAGCACAACTTCCAACTGCATTTCAAAGTTTGAACAGGTGTAGCAGGCGACCTAACATTACGTCCAGGGGGAAAAGATGAGTGTTATCCCTCTGATCCTGCCTCAGCTTATGACAAGCATATCCCTCGCTGCCCTGCACTGCATCCTGTAAGTCAGTTTGCTAAACACAGGTAAGGACTGGAGAGCTTGCGTGTTGCTGCTAGTGGAGCACTTTTGAGACTAGCATTTAGTACATTAGCAGTGAGACAAGAAGTGACTACATTAGCAGTGCCAGTGAGACTACTAGCATTGAATACTACTTAGTGGTGACTACGTTAGCAGTGAGACTAGCAGTGATTACATTAGCAGTGCCAGTGAGACTACTAGCATTGAATACTACTTAGTGGTGACTACGTTAGCAGTGAGACTAGCAGTGATTACATTAGCGGTGACATAATTAGCAGTGGGCAGGCCCAGCAGGGAGGGCTCAGTGTCCTCACCAGGCATGCATTCCAGCGGGCTCCCCAGGGGGGAAGAGGGGGCCAGCACGGTTGCCAGAACAGGTGACACGGCGGGGGGTGTCCCCGTGGGCGAGTCCCCTCCTTCACAGTCACAAGTGCAAGCTTTCACCGTCCCCGTCCAGGTCTGAACCACCTCCTGCTGCTCCTCCTCCTGCTCCTCCTCCTGCACCTCCTCCTGCACCTCCTCCTCCTGGGGGAACGAGAACATCAGAACACACGTCGTCCGTGCAGAAAGAGCACGCAATAACTCAGCGAGCTAAAGGAAAAAAGCTGTTTTTTTTCCAGTGTGTAAGTGGTGGGGAGGTGCGGGTTTCCCTCTTCCTCCTTCAATGGCCGGCAAACCCTTGCTAGGCAACAGGACTAGCCATGCTACACTGGCACACGGAACAGGACACGGGATCACGGTAAGCCACTGTGAAACCCCTGCCAAAGCCTGTCGGTTCTGTCTCTCAATTCACCTCAGGGAAACTAGGTGAAGCACTTACCTCCTGCGTGTGAACTCCAATTAGGACTATGCCCATGCAGAAGCGGAAGAGAAGGAGATCGAAAGAGAAAGCACAGATGGTAAGAGAGGAAAGACATGCAGAAGTCAAGTTCACTTTATCATGTACAAATAAGTCAATCTAATGTAGGAGGAGAGTTTCTGGTGTCTGCAGAGAGGATGTGTGGGATCTCAGGTCCAGTCAGACAGACCTGACAGCCTGGGGGAAGAAGTGGTTGAGTGTGAACCTTGAAAATCAAGAGTTCACTCTAAGAAAAGAAAACACTGTAACAGAGGTGAAAAGCCTCTGTATTTGGAATATCATAGTTCAACCACACATGCAGCTATATAACAAGACTTGAGTAAGCATTTTCCGTTTACCCCTGTGTGTCCTGACAGTGGTGACCTCCCCCTATCAAAACTTCCACACAGCAACTGCATTACCTAGTCTAACAACCTCCATCGGACACCAGTGACAGCATAAAGACAAGCAGAGACTAGCAGAGCCCACAGAGGCCCATCCCAGTTCCTCTACGGGCTCTGCTGGTCAAGTTTTAGCTACAGCTCGGATGGACAAACTTACTGTGAGAGAGGAGAAAAAGCGACAACAGAACAGCCCAGCGCGCGGTGACCTCCATCTTCCTCATTGAGTGCGCAGGAATGTGATGTGTGCACTGATATCTGCAGCTACAGAACAGGATTACTCTAATCCCTCGCCACGGATGGTCTTATCTAACACCTGCTATCTGCTTGTCTCTGCCAACAAACCACACCCTCCACACCTTGCTGTGTGCTTGCTGGTCAGTCAACAGCCGCGTGAAAAAAACAACGGGATCATCCTGAGCATGTCACCAAACAGACAAACCCTGGGGTTTTCAGTGGTTGATATTGTAAAGATCAGTGTTCTAAAGTCTGCTGTTCTAAAACCTGGTGTTCTAGAGCCAGGGGTTCTAAACACTGGCGTTCTCAGGTTTGGTGTTCTAAAGCCTTGTGTCCTAAAAATACAAAGCGCTACACTAAGCCTATGAGACGGCCTGTTGGATATCAGAGGCTACCTGCTGTAATGTACCGATTCAGTCTTAGTAGATGTAAACAGACGAATCTGAACCTGAAGAGCTACGGATGGTAATTTGATCAAAGTAACGCCATGCAGCAAAGCGGTTCCCTCCCATCATTATGATTTACCAGTCATTCAATTATTGCGTCCATGCAATTGTTGACTGGGTCACTTAATTAACCTACTTATAAAGAACAGCTGGTGAAACGTTTGTGAAGTATATAGCGGTAGGCTTATGTGGCGCTCAGCAGGCTCCAAGAGATATTGATACATGAACTGTAGCTTTTAAGGTACTGCTTTAACCTATTCTACTGTTAGAACGCAACGAAACAATATGAAACTCCCCAGAGTTCGAGAGGTCAAGAAGCGGAACAAGCCGTGTGAGAAGCCTGTAAGAGTTCAAGCTCATTTAACCTTCATGTACAGAACTCACAAAGAGGTAGGCGAGTTTGCCAAACTGTACAGCTGGTTGGTCCTGTAAACCAGGGTCGAAATAACGTATTTCTACTTTACTCTGGACAGATCTGCCCATTGAACAGCAAGTTTCCTGGAGTGCCAAGGCGTCTTTCAACAGAATATTGTCAACAGGTGGGGCTGGAAGCTGCAAGGCTTTCGAAGATGAACAGGTGTTGTGTCATCTCTCGGGTCGAGGTGCGCTCGGCTCTGGAGACTTTGCGGCGTGGACAGCACGCTGCTGTACAATAGAGCGCTTAAAGCGGCTGTCTCATTTTTACATGTGTTCGTATTTTTATGCAATAAATGTTATCTCCATGCTTTTCAATTACCCACTGCTAGTCTGTTCCTTTTTAAACTTCGGTTTAAGTCAATCGGTAATGCCATGACTTGTGTTGCTATAAGGTGGCGCTCGCGCACCGTTTTTAAAGTCCATTTAACACGGGTATACAAATGAGAACGTGCAAGTTAATGTTCAGTTATAGGACCGAGTTAAATATTTGAAAACGTATTTTCTGGTCTCGGTCAGTAATCTAAATTGTCCGAAGAATTCAGGTATTTATGTTGTGTGCTGAACAGCCAAGTAAAACACAAGTGGAGAAGGCGGGGCATATTGTGTACACACCCAATGGTAAATCTCGACAGTGGGTCTTGGACCAATTGGGAATTGGTTTTCAGACGACTAGCCTCCTAATCGCATGCACAGACCAAAAGAACGGTAATGTGAATGTGTTCAAGTACTGACTTCATTTCGGCAAATTTATCCGTGACGGATCTAGTTGAGGCTTTAAGGTAAGCGTATTGTACATTAAATTGAAACTACTCTAGATATGTTGGTTCACTTTATTTTGTCTTCGCGTAACCTGTCATGTCTGAAGCCGTAATATTAGAAGTAAAGCAAGCAAGCTTGACCGATGCTTTCTACTTTTGCAGTTGGAAACCTGCACTGTAATTGTGACAGCCTGATGTCATTGAAACATTGCGTCGATCATGTAGATCATGTCTGCATGCTGTTTGTATCAAATGGGCCACAGCAGCCTATACAGAAAGCAGATCACGCACTTGTCTCCACTGCTATTAAACTCAATTGCGCATTGTATTTTTGCTGCGTGCAGACTACGGGTTGTGGGTTTTAATTGAATAATCCCATCACTTACCTCTGTTGGTGTGTTCTGAAAAACGGACAATTATTTGAAACATGTATGTTATCCATTTCATTACTGAACTTCATATAATCTCATTTGAATAATTTATCCACACTATAAAATAAAAAATAAATGGAGGGTCTCCACGTCTCCTCTCCTTTTTCATCTCACTTAACTCGTGTGTCACTTCCCTTGAACTGTGTCTCCCCTCTCCAGATGCAGTTTATGCTGCTGTTCAGTCGGCAGGGCAAACTCAGGCTTCAGAAGTGGTATGTGCCCCTTTCTGACAAGGAGAAGAAGAAGATTACCCGAGAGCTGGTGCAAACAGTCCTGGCTCGGAAGCCTAAAATGTGCAGCTTTTTAGAGTGGAGGGATCTCAAGATTGTTTACAAGAGGTCAGTGCTAAAGCTCTGGTTACTTTCACCACAACAACATAGTATTTTTCGACTGAAGGCCACAAAGATGAAATGAGGAAACATGCTAGAACAGTAGCTTTGAAATTCTAGTTATTTATCTACACTGTCATAGTTGACGACCAAGATTGGCACCTTCTACAGCAGCACATTCTTGAAGGGGTAAAGCTCAGTGGTTAGAGCATTTGACAGAAGATGTCACATGTTAGAATCCTCTCCAGACGTTGCTTTGGTTAAAGCTAAATAAATTATTAACATTACATTGTGTCAGACACACCATGACATGTGAGTGCTTCCTTTCTACATTTACATTTACATTTATTCATTTAGCAGACGCTTTTTCTAGAGTGAAGTTTTGAGGTGAGGGTTAAAGAGAGATGGGAATAGCTGATTGCTGCGGAAAAAAAGAGGAGCATTATTCTTGCCTCACTATCCGCAGTTGCCGTGCCAACCGATGGGTAGGCAGAGCCTTGGTGACCCAAACACGGCAGCCTCACATGACACCTGGGACGCTGACCAATCAGTGACCTCGCTCTGCTGCAGCACCAGACAAGAATGCAGCACTGACTGCATACAAAGTTCACTCTGTGACACGCTATGTTTGTCTGACAGTTCAGTTCAACAAAGCTATAGCTTGAATCTTCTTTAAAAATAGCCTTAAAGTTGACTGTTGGAAAGTTTTCACATGAGACAATAGGTCTGTTGTGTCCCGGGGTTTCATGACACAGAGCTAACCCACTAGCATGCTAGCAAGAGTTCCACACAGTACTGATAGGTGCTCATAACATGCACAAGATGTTTAGATCCTCAGTGGTGGGTTTACTCACATCCTCAGCCTCGTAAAATCCACCAGGAACCGAGAGTGAGAGAGTCACCCTGCTCTTTATCCTCACTTGTTTATTACCTCAAATTGTCTTGGATATGAAACGTCACAGCACTGATAATGTATTCATGAGATTCAATCTCATCGTTGATTGCCACCGTCTGGTTTGTCCATTTCAAGCTCCAGTGAGGCCGAGCAGCGTGTTCAGATGAAATGGGAACCAGAGCCAAAGTTTCAGTCCCTAAGCACATACTTAACAGATTTGACAAGCTGTAGCCTCATTGCTAGCGGCACAGTGACTGCCAACCAAGCATATTAGAACGACAACAACAGAAAAGAGATAGGGTAATACGTTTTTGTCATGTTTGTTCAAAGCCTTGGTTTCGTAGACCAATGAGAGAGATTCAAAAACTGAGATGGATTTCAAAGATACTTGACAGTTTTAGCAGTCTGTCGTAGAATGAACATCCCAGATTGATGTTTTTGAGTTTGTTCATTTCCTGGTTAATTTAGAGATGTAACTCCACCAGGGTTATCAACCAACTGGCTACCCCCCCCCAAGAGACTCAAAATAGAGTCAGCTGGCACCGTTATTAGCCAACAGTCACATGCTATAAGAGTACTTCAGGATTAGCAGGGATCAAGAACAACAGAGAGGTCTGGAGTCACAAACCCCTCAGCTCCCTGTTACTCGAGGCTGTTAAATGAATATCCCCCCACATGCTGAAAACGGCAATACTTCATTTCGGAGAAGCGCTCCCTCAGCACTCTGGCGGTGTGATGAGGGGGGGCGATACATCACTGAGCTCTCAGTGGGAAGGGAGTGCCGAGGCTTTGTCTGCAGCCTCTGAGGCGAGGGATGAGTAGCGAGTCGAGCCAAGGCTGCTTACTCTAATATATATTTATTTTTTAGGTCTTTTTCCTGCTTAATTTATTGGAGGGACAGGGTAGTTGGAGAGAGATGGGAAAGCAGTGCAGGGAATGGCCTCAGTCGGACTCGAACCCAGACCCCTATGTTGTGGTACATTTACATTTAGTCATTTAGCAGACGCTCTTATCCAGAGCGACTTACAGTAAGTACAGGGACATTCCCCCGAGGCAAGTAGGGTGAAGTGCCTTGCCCAAGGACACAACGTCAGTTGGCATGACCGGGAATCGAACTGGCAACCTTCGGATTACTAGTCCGACTCCCTCACCGCTCAGCCACCTGACTCCCACGCTCTTACCCAGTGCACCCCCGCCCTGATCACTGTAATATAACCAGACCTGATGGACCTGCCTTCTGCATGCTCTCACCCTCTCCATCTCTCTGGGAAAAGCCCGCATGCTCATCCTGGTCTCATCAATTACTAAAAAATGACTTTTAGAGCCTTTTAATGGTTTTACTGTCTCAGTTGGTGGTTTATATTTTAAAATATATCGTAGACTCTTTTTTTTTCTCTTCCCTCCCCCATGGACAGTTTAGGATTGTGCTGTCATGCTGTTGTGCCTTTGCAGATACGCCAGCCTGTACTTCTGCTGTGGCATCGAGGATCAGGACAATGAGCTCATCACTCTGGAGATTATCCACAGATATGTAGAGCTTTTGGATAAGTACTTTGGCAGCGTGCGTTTCCTCCTCACTTTTCTACATCCCGACCCTTGTGAAAACTTGTGTGTTCAGTCAGAAGCTTTATTCTTATGTGCCAGTGACACTTTATGCTCAAGCTAGTTCCAGTGGGCTTTGCCCGTAAGTCAAGCACAGCTCTGACAGATGCCAGAGGCACACTATGCGCAAGCTAGTTCTAGTGAGTTTTATCTGAAAATAAAGCAAAGCTTTGACAGAGCTAATGTTATTTCATGCACTGTTCCTGGCAAAATACACATCGCTTCTTGACTCCAACCATCAAAATACTGTTAGAACAATGCACTTCTAATCCTTGATTGCTTGCTGTACTTTTTAAATGCACTATTTTAAATCATTTATTTCGCTTTGGCTCAACGCCTTGGCTAGATATAGCTCCGCATGGTTGCAGACTGTTGTACTGTTCCTGGGTTTGCTCTCTGTAGGTGTGCGAGCTAGACATCATCTTTAACTTTGAGAAGGCCTACTTCATCCTGGATGAGTTCCTGCTCGGGGGTGAGGCCCAGGAGACCTCCAAGAAGAACGTGTTGAAGGCCATCGAGCAGGCAGACCTACTGCAGGAGGTAAGGGACCACTCGAAGGCTCTCCCCCAGCCCCCAAATCAAGGCCTTTTCCATCCTTACCAAACCTAACCCAATTTACTGCATTGGAAGATCATTGTCAAGTGTTGAGCAGATTGAAGTGTTGTTTGTGTAGTGTAGTCACACCACTTTGATACAGCCAGTAAAATTTGGATGCATTTAATGGCCACTATCATACATCTTCTGTGTTCCAACCACACCTTTGTCCAGAGACGTGTGGCATTTGTACCAGGAGATAAGCAGACTCGGTGGTTACGTAGCCTAGGAGATACATTTTGACACATCAGTCTCACAAACTGTGACTGTCTGTTACGTCGATCAGACCTTTCAGACACAGACGTTGTTGTTAACTCATCTGAAGGAGCATGGTGATATGAGTGAATGTCCCAGAATGCAACAGCCCCCTGTCAGGCGGGTGATGTGGCGGCGCCTCTGTTCCCCACAGCAGGGTTCCGCCATTCTGGTTCTGCTCCTGCTGACATGTGGCTCTCTCTCTTTCTCTCTCTCTCTGTCTCTCTCTCTCTTTGTCTCTGTCTCTCTGTCTCTCTCTCTCTTTGTCTCTGTCTGTCTCTGTCTCTCTCTCTCTCTTTGTCTCTGTCTCTCTCTCTCTCTTTCTCACTGTCTCTCTATTTCTTTTTCTTTCTCTCTGTCGCTTTTTCTGTATATTTTGTCTGTCTTTCTTTTTCTCTTTCTCTTTTTCTCTCTCTTTCTGCCTCTTTACTTCTGCTTGTGATTTACAGAACCTAGATTTTCAGATTCGCCTATTTCCAGGTACAGTTCATAAACCCATTTTAAGCAGAGCCCAGCACTAGTTAGCAGTTTGACCCCAGTAGCTGTAGTTGGAAGTAAATGCACCAAGGAAACCTAACATACCAGCAACAACAACAACATTCCTACTCCTTGTTAATATTCAATAATAATAATCAGAATACCCACTTGTAGTCACATTATACCATACAACGTGATGTTGTAGTTACTGGTATGATGTTTTCCAAATGTTTACAATATAGTAATACTCTCATGTAGTTGTACCTAAAGACTAACTAGTAACTAGCCAACAGTCATTCAGCAATCAGACACCTGTTAAGGAAAACGTTTTTCCTTTCTCAAGGCTTTTGTCGGACTGAACCTTATTGCTATTCTCCGTTTCACTGTAAAGTTAAGGAGAATAATTGCTCTCTGTGTCAGCTGCTCTTGGGCCTGATGAGAATGTGATGATAGGGGAATCTAAATATTTTCAGGGAGGAAGACGATACTTTTTAATTGCAGTGAACATGAGCCATGGGCTTGACACAAACAGCCTCGATTTTTTGGAATTTGGGTTCATGTAAGATGAAAACATCAGATTAGATGAATAAATCTCTGCAACTTATTGGCCGCACTGTTGCTAAATTATTGTGCCCTGCTGCAATAGGCATCATAGGCTGTGAAACCCTGGTGACTGCAGCTAGCCTGCTCATGTTATCAGTTGGTTACAGTTCTGTAGCGGTCCCTATGCCCTGCTTAGTTTAGCATAAAATGAGTTGCTCTCATTTTATGCTAAACTAAGCATTTTCTGGGGGGTATTCAGGGGAGCAGACGGGAATCCACTCCAACACTGTCAAGGGCTTTCAGCTACGCAAACACAAATGAGTCCCGAAGGATACTTGTGTCTCTGAGAGAAGCTTCAGAATCAGGCAGAAAGGTGCAAACCACGTTAAGGATTCATTGTACTGTACCCTTACTGTAGTCCGTACAGTTCCTTTAGAATAGAACCTAGTTTAGTGCTTTCACCTACACCCTGCCCCTCCTGCCTCCTCATCTATGTCCCCATGGACTTCCCACTTCCTATCACCTCCTGTGATTCACCTCAGCCTTAACTATTTTCTCCCTAGCCTGGCACCGTTCTTTCCTTTTTGTTTCTATTTCCTCTTGTGCCATGCCGGTTGTTCATTCGCTCCCCGGGAGAAGGAAGACGGACACAGGAGTCTCTAGCGGCCAATCCGCAGCTGGCTTGAGAGACGAGGCATCTGATTGGCTCGATTCTGTATTTGTAGAGCCAGAGTGAAGACTGGGGAGGGTTGCCCAATGAGGAGATCTTATAGAGAGCCCGTCTCTCCGTCCAAGTGCTTGGTAAATAATAGACTGATGCCAGTCAGTCAGGCAGCATGGGTTTATACTGAGTGGTGTGCCCTTTGACCTTTTACTGCATGGAGCATAATGTACTCACTTTGGTGTGTTTGTTTTATAATCTTATAATGCGCTAGGGGGGGCACATACATGTTCTAATCAGACATTAGATAATTCTGGTCATAAGGTCTACCTCAGGCAGCGGGTTTTAGAATCTAGAGCATTTTTATCATGTGTTGGGTGATGACAGATAAAGTGTTGTTACTTCTAAGACAAAACATCTGTTAATCTATTTATACGGTTAATTACAGAAATTATTGGCTTCAAAGAAATCCAGATACAAGACTGTTATACTGAAAGCAAATGTTTTGGATATTGCAAGTGAAGAGAACCGCACTGCCTGGGTGACGAGTGCCACATTTACGGCATTATATTGCCATGAGAGTGTTTGGATTAATTACATCCTGTTTAAAGGGACTGAATGCCCCTTTAATTGGGCAACAACTGCTAATGATACACCTCATTCAGACTAGTCAAATCCCCAAACAGTTCTCACATGGCCTTTTAAGGTACATTTGGTTTTGGTAAGAGTCTTCCTGCTGAAGACTACCGTTTAGTTTCTCATTCCAAACACCACCTGCAGCCAACACAGCAGTGATTGTGGGACCATGCTGTTAATTAGCATTCCACATTAACGTTTTAATTTTAATTGGTCAACACTTTAATTATTCATGTTGAGACCTGTCGGGGATAATCTAAAGTGGCCACAATGACGTACTGATAATGGAAATTAAGCTATGAAGTGGAATTGAATATGGTAAGTAAATGTTATTCCCCAGCTGGTGGGTCAAATGTGTACGTTTCTAATGGAATAGGCCCAGTGATAATAATGACCACAAACATAACTCCCTTGTACTCTCTGATGTAACTGCATGGTCAGCACACACATTCAGGTCACGCAACCAGACAAGCTAATTACACGAAGTTTTCCAATTATAATTCAGGGGGGAAATCCTGCAACAACAGAAAAATCGTATCACAACTTTTCACTGAGGATTGTGGACTTTGATTCCACAAATATGTCTTGCATGTGCGTTGTATGCGTTGTGGATGAAGGAAGGGAAAATTAGGACTTGGGGCCCTGGGCTTAAACGCATTAATAGTGCATGGTGTGGTAATTACTTTGGAGGAAGACATTCCTCAGGGGATTTGAATGAAACTATTTCAATTAGTCTTTAATGAAAACTTTCTATGTGCCCGGGTTATTATTGCAGCGTAAGCAAATGTGATCGTTTGGGGGGAAACAGTGTCTCAGTACTTTCTGCACGTAGAGACTGAATTAGAGTGACGCAAGATTGATCAGATAAGGACTGCTTCCTCTTCATCTCACGGAGGACCTGTTCTTGTGGTCCGTGGGAAACATAGTCTCGTGTTACTGAGGGGATCGGGCTAATTCTTTTGTTCGATCAATGTTTATCCTGCAGGTATGCTGAACCCCAATACGGCCTCTGAATCCTCAGGTCTTTTTCAGAGTTAGACCCAGATGAGGTGAATACTATCTGCCTATGGGTCTCCCTCCTAGAGTCCTCGTAGTTAGATGGCTTGTCTGTTCATAGTGTCACAACCCTTAATAAAGACAGTGTCCATCCCTACAGCCCTCAGTAGTAGTCGTTTGCACTGATAAGAGACACTTACTAGATATTGACGTCACTGGAGACCACTGTTTGCGAGTCGTCTGTGTTTGTGTGCTTGCTTCCCCTGGAGTGGCCTGTACCATCGTCAGTTTCTCCCACTACACTGACACCGAGTTTAACTGTAGCTTTTAACTAACATTGGACAACTTTAGACAAAAGACGCTTAAAAAAAAAATACAATGTGTGTCTTCGTGAGACCAAACAAGGCCCTTGTTCTAGATACTAGACCTAGGTAGAATAGATCTAGATGTCAACTTTAGGATTGGTTATGCATCTGCCAGTGGTACTGTACCTGAGTAGAATGAGTAGATTTGCCTTTTGAAACATTGAAAATCAAAACACAGAGAAAAGACTCCTTTAAACTCTGTACCGTGTACCTGTTGCACCCCCCCCCCCCCCCCACCTCCCCTCCACCACCACCAGGTGATAGATAACCCCACGCCCCCCCCCCCCCTGCCTGCCGCTGTTGTCTTGCATGTTCTGCATCTCGTGGCTGTGTGGTGGCCGGCACGCCTGGGCTTGTACGGTCGTGTCTTGTAAGCTGTGTACTTCTCTCCCCCAGCCACGACATGAGTACTTTAACGTGCCCGTCTACTGAACGGCTGCCATCGCCGCTGCTGCTGCTGCTGCCGCCGCCGACTCCGCCCACCCTGCATGCTGAGCCCCTTCCCCCTCTGTGCCTGGCTCCTCCCCCCCTCTGTGCCTGGCTCCTCCCCCCTCTGCCCCAAGCATCCGCCTCACATCTTCACTGGTCTATTCCACCCCACACACAACGCTGTTGGGTACTCATGTACTCATGCAGGTTCAATCCCTTCCTGTGATTTCCAGTGGTCAGTTTTGCTCTGTAAATAGTCCATGGCTTGAAGTGTAAGATTCCCCTAATAGACATTCTCTATTCAGTGAGATGCTTAATTTGTTTGTTGTTTTTTGAACTATCATGGCCATGGTTTTTTTTTTTTCATTTTTTTTTTTTTTGTATGTATGTACCTGTCAAGTTATGTGTTTTGTTTAGGATCTGTTTGTTATTAACTGTAGATTGTTTACAAAAGGTCATTAGGAACTAGTCCCTTTCCTGACCCTCTACATCCCTTGTCTGTTGAGTGGATTTGACCATTATCCTTCAATTTATCAAATCAAAAATGTCAAATCTAATTTTATTTGTATACCCCTTTTCAAATTATCCCATAAAATCTTATCTAAAGAAACCTATCCTATTGTATTTAAAATCAGAAAGTTGCATATAGCATTATTCATGGCATCGCTTAAATGTAGTGCTATATTATTATTTAAAGTTTAAATAACCTGAAAGTTAGTTTTCTGTTTGCACTGTTTAACCCAAGACATACTATTTGGTTTGATTTGTCATACGACTGGAGATAAGGCTTATATTTGAATAAAACCTTATCGTAGTCATGTTGGCCTGCTGTTATTGTGTCTTAATAAATTAACACCTCGTTGATTGAATGTTGATTCCAGCTCCGCTTGTCCTGACACATGTCCTGACTGACACATGCTGTACACACACACACAAACACACACACAAAGACGTGGTGTGTGACCAAAGTACAGTATTAGCTTCTTTGTTCAAGTATTACAACCGAACACATTATCCACCAGTAATCATGATGACAAACACTGTAGGACACAGGGATTGAACATTACTCTCACAGTGGGATGTGTGGTTTCCAGTAATGATAATGGGTGAATAATTGATAAGCCAGACCTTAACATTTGTGAGAGGAGATGGAAAGTAGAGGTTATCTGATGCGGAAGCTTGGCAAACGTGGCAATTGATCATCCTCTCCTTTTACTTAAGAAAATATTTAATGTTTTTGCTGTGTGCTGACACAAATCCTCTCTTTACTTTGTGCTGAACCTTGTTTTAGGATGCCAAAGTAAGTTATTAATTTTTTTTGTGCAATCTGTTTTAGAGTATAGATGATAGGAAAATCAGACAGAAGTATTTTGCTATGGATTTTGTTGTATCCATTGACTACTTATTAAAAAGTGTAACACATGATTTGCATTGGATTATAACTACACACGTTCTTTCTACATACAAACATCCAAACTCATTGGATTTTGGATCAATATTTGTGTAGTCCTTGAAATGTTGAACCACCACTAAAGGTCACCTTGGCTTTCTGTCTTTAAACCCATCACATTTTCAGAATATTTCTTGTCTTGTTTGTGTACTGGTTTGCATTGTTTGTCATAGTTTTGTTTTTGTAAACGAGTCCTAATCATCTGGACGGGGAATTGTTGACTGTGGTGCACCCACCTTGACATCATCAGTGACGGCTAGGTGGTCCTCTGGGGAGATACGATGCATGTCTGTTCAAAACAGTTCCCTAACATGGGTGTTGCCAGTGTCTGCAGTGTTGACGCTGTTATACTGGCTCAGTGTGGTCTCCCTCACCTGCGTTACGGTTCCCCTGTTCCACTACAGGAAACAGAGACCCCGCGCAGCGTACTGGAAGAAATTGGACTGACATAAGCACAGTCCCTCATCGACTGCTCAACCCACTCCACCTCCTCCTCCATCGGACTGCTTCTCTCCTGTCTGTTTAACAATGCAGCTCACTCAAACGCACAAAGACACACGCTTCCAGTGGTTTTCTGTGACACGTCAACTGTCTTGTTGCGCACGTATCATGTAGTGTTATCAGGCTATCTTACAATGAATTACTGTTTAGGATTCATCAAGACTCCCTGCCTTAATACTGTATATAAACTCTTAATGTGATCACCAAGAGTGTGTCCTCATCCGTCTAGGATGGAAAGAAAATAGGGAAGCTATGGTTGAAATGAAGTCTGTGATGGGTTGGGAATTGGGGGGGAAAGGATACATCCACGTTACCAAAGAGCCTTGATTTACCTAAATTTTTGTTGATGTTAACACTTTGAATTTGCTTTACATTTACATCAACCTTACTATGGCAAACTATGGCATAGTTTTGAAGCACAACGATTTAGTGCCCTGAACGTTTTCAGGAAGGTGCCACTGTGATAAGCGATGTATTACTACAGATGTCAGTAGACTTTTAGTAGGTCAATAAAACTGTAATTCTGTGTCCACCATGTATATCCCCTATTTTAATATCAGTAAACACTGCTAAGTCTATATTTGTGTCAAGACATGTCATGTATTTGAACCGTACAGTATTGGTTTGGTGTAATGAATTTATTTACACCAATGCATACGTGTTGGAGTCTTCTATATTGTCAAGGTTTTGTGAATCGTTCGTTCCTATCTTTCCTTTCACACTATCACAACTGTGTTTGCATAAATACTGTACCAAGATCAGAAAGGACAATACAACACAGTAGGATACTGATAGAGTCACATGGTTTTAATAAAAAAGTTTGATACTTTGCTGACTTGTTTCAGCTGAAAAGACACTAATTAGTGCTACTTTCATCAACTAAAAAAAATATTCAGAGTACATGTGCTTTTTCAGATAAGACAGTACGAGCGAGAACAGAACAAAAGAGAATATAAAAGATTCACACTCTAGACACTGGCTGCATAAATATTACTGGTCTAATTACAACACGGCCCAGCCCATCGGCAATAATCAGTAGCCACATACATACACATACAAAGGCGAGAGTCCACTCTACAAATCACCACACTACTCTTGTGCTCATTCATGTAACAAAGGTCTTGGTCTAGAAACACATGTTCCTACCTCCTCGGAGATCCTCTCCCACGGGGAAACCAACAACACACACGTCAATGAAACATAGATATAAATAAACTAGAACTAATTAAGTAACACATGGGCGCAGGTTTCAAAATCGGTGTCAAATTAATTCCTTTGATAATCCTCTCTTGCTTATTATGGTATGTCAAAAAAACACCAATTAGAATATACAAACTGAACACACTGGCATGGTACAAGAGACTGCATTGATGTGAGGCAGCAGTGAAGCCGTAGCTGATTAACTGGACGTTCAGCCCCCCCGTGGTGGAGGCCCGAGACACTGCAGTCAGCTGTTACTTCCTGGCTCGTTGCCCCGGTGATTCCATGGGTTCCTGGGCTTGTCTACTCCTGCTGCAGCAGCTCCCCTCTCTACCTGTCCCACTGCTCGTCCCGGTGCCCCTCCTCCACCACCACCTCGTACTCCTGAAGCTCTCGCTGCAACTCCTTCTCCCAGTCTGCGATCTCCTCTGGAACACACACTTTCACTTCCTTAATCTGCCCGGAAGGAACTCACACCTACTGAGAAGTAAGTTTGTCTACTTGGCAACATGGCACCAAGGCAGCCAGGTACTGGTACCAGGTACTGGTGATCCAAGTCAAACTGCACACTGGCAGGTGGGCCCCGGGAGGAATTTCTCCTGCCCTGTAACAATCACTGACCCAAACCAAACAGATGTGATTAATAAAGTAAACAAACTAACTTACTCAGACACGCCTGGACTGTGAGGGATGATCTTCTCATCTGGTCCTCGTAGGGAGCGAAAGAGATGGTGAGCAGACAGTGAGCAACCTGTTTCGGGTCTATTATTATCAAAAGTAAGTCATTAACAATGAATTAAATCCTTACCCAATGCATTAACCAGATTCCTTCACATTAACTTGATGACTTCTTGCTGATAAGTGAGTGCACAGCAGATGGACACAAACCATCTGTATAAGTGCTGTAGATTTCATACCTCATTAGGCTTAGCTGAAGGATTCATAATAAAAGTAAGTGATTTTGGTCTGACAGGATATGAAAAAGAACGAGCCAAAGAAAATCCTTTGTATTTGGGCATTAAGGAATAAAAGAAACATGAATCATACGTTATATATATATATTTTTTACCACTCATCATTCTTACCCACTGTGCACTAGTGGACCCTTACAGCAAAAGGCCATTTGAGGTGGAGAAAGAAGTGGATAGTGGTTGATGCCGATTTCTTTTTTTTTAAGGACCATGGGAGTGTTGTGAGCACAGAGGGGTGGAAGAGGTCCTTGACAGATGCTACCTGTGTTGGAGTAGATGTTCCTGTCCTCTCTCCTCTCTGCCGAGCGCAGCTGTTCTGCCAAGGCTGTGAGCTGAGCGGACGGCTTGAAGTAGTTTCTCCAGAAAACGTCCTCCTTTACACTGAAATACACCAAGGAGCCATGGTTTTATCAACCTCCACATACCTCATCACCTAAAGTGTTTGAATTTGAGATATGCTATAAAACGTACGTTTTATACTCGCTGTTTGGGGACCAGGTCAAAGCGCATCCTATTAAAAAGCTCATCCTCTTCCAACATGACCAAGGCAGTTGGGTACATCTAAACAAACTGAAATCTCACCCCTGCAGGTGGGTCTCGCAGAAAATGTCTCCTGTCCTGTAACAACCACTGAGGTAAACCAAACAGGTACTATGGTCTGCTTATCTTTTCTTCTTTTTTTTTTTTCCTGAAAAAACTTTTGTCTGCTCTTTGTTTAATTCACTTGTAAATGGTTCAGTTGTTATGGATCATGTGACCTCGTCAGAATAATGTACAGTTGGTGTTGGGAGAAGAATAACAGCAACTACCTACTGGCAAGACCAGGATGCAGGCCGGCCTGCATTATGTGTCAGGAAAGTGCATGATAACGAGCCTACATCCTGACAATTTGAGGGAAAGTGCATTAAACCTACGTTGTAAGCTACAGGCCCAAAAGTTGGTGAATAAAACTTTAGTTAGGATATTCTTTTGGTGATTTAATAATTAGGGTTCAAATCGGCAACAACTCTAAACACTAGCCTATAAACTATATTATAGACTGGACTTAGAAATGTACCAGTTAGAAATACTATTTAGGTCAAAACTAGTCTACAATTCCCAGGCTACTGTAGTAGGATAGAGTAGCAAGACTCGCAAGGATCACCTCAAGCTAACTATGGAAGTTTAGAATCATGTGACCCAACCGAAGCAGCTGTCTCGAGCTGTACAGTATAAACCCTTTAGCTCCGAGACTTTTAAATATTTCAAACGGTCCCAACAGGGTAAGTAATTTTTCCGAAACGATAGCTAGCTAGCTAGCTTTAGTTAGCTTCCAGGCTAAGTTACCTGACATAATACTCGTAGCGTTGCTACTACCATGCTAGTGTTACTTGTTAGCCTTCTCATAAGTACATTTTGAAGCCATACTGTACTAAAGCGTTTGTGGCGTAGTTTTTGTCGATCATAAATTATTCAATTGCAATGTTCGAATCCCATATGTGGGACCTTACTGTGGGACCCGCATTCAAACGATCACATATGTGACGCCACTCCTTAACGAGTTTTAAACACCCTGAAGTGACGGTTGGATTTGAAGGTTTTCAAATGGTTTGACGGATTTATAATTATATTATTGTAGTAGATTCTCCTGATAAACGTGTGAATAGTGAAAATCGTTTAAGTGCCTTTCATATTTAATTGTTAATAGTGACATAAATTGTTTAGGATTTATTCGCTAGTATGCTAGTTTAGTTTTTCTTACAGTAGGTGCCAGTGTTTGACTTTACTGTGGGACCTGCATTCAAACGATCACGTGACACTACTACTACGGCTTTTTAAACACCCTGAAGTGACTGTTGGATTATTATTTTAATTTTTTTAGGGGGGGGGGGGGGGGGGGGGGCTCATTTCTGGGGCTACCTCCCAGAAATTAGTCTCTGCAGGTTGGGATGTCTGCTAATGATAGGGTTCAATAGCAAATGCCGACCTAGCCACGATCGGAACACCTGTCCGCCACATCTCTTGTCAGATGATCTCTTATTCCTTCCATACCAGCATCCGGAAGTGACCATGACAAACGTCACGAATGTATGGTATTACGTCAACACTGACGACATACCGGGAGTCCTTTTTACCTGCTTTGGAGCGTGCACCGTTGGAGGTAATGTAGTTCGTTTGTAACTCAAACAACATACAATAACCACATGAGATGAAGCTAAACTATAGAGAAATGTTGGTAGTGTTAGGCTCCAGGTTGATTTGGAAGCTTGTATTGGAAATCAGGAGTGAAGCTGTTTGTACGAACTATTCTTTCAGCTGTGGTGAGGAGCCTGATCACGAAGCTGCCCTACACGGTCATTTTGACCTTGTGTGGGATCGTAATGGGCACTTTAAGCTTCCACTACGCAAAGGTATGAATGTCATTTGAATGAACGACAGCTAATTCTGTTCATGCTCATGAAGACAACTGTGTTATCCGTCATTTAACCCAGTGGTTCTCAACTCTGGTCCTCAAGTACCCCCTGTCCTGCATCTTTTAGATGTTTAACCCATCGAATGACCTTTAGTGGCCACTGCTTTCGTGTCACGTGTCTGGGTATTTGGAGCGGACGCCGCCAAAAACCCGAGCACTTTGATTGCGTCTCCAGGTGGATCACTTCACGACCGACCTGGCCCACATTTCCCCCAAGCTGCTAACGGACATCTTCATGCCCGTGCTGATCTTCAGCAGTGCGTTCGAGATCGAGTCTCACACCTTCAGAAGGTCCCTCTCACAAGTCAGTCTGAATCCCTTTTCTTGGTGCAGTTTTGAATGAGGACTAACCCAACCAGCCGTACGTGACAGTGAGACAGTGAACACATGGTTTGGGGTTGGTGGTGTTCCCCCCTGCCTGCAGGTCCTTCTCCTGGCCGTCCCTGGCTGCCTCCTCACCTGCTTCCTGATAGCAGTGCTGGTAGTGGAAGTTTACGCCTACGAGTGGGACTGGTACATTGGCATGATGTTTGGGTCCATTGTCAGCACCTTTGATTGCTTCATAACTTCCAGTCTACTCCGCAAGTCCGGTATGTTTTCAAACATGATGTGTCGTTATAGTGTATATGGTTGTGGAGAGAATTAGGCTATTGTGTTGTGCTGTTTGTTTTGCTCTTATCTGCGTCTTAATTGGAGAGACTGGTGGTTTTGATTGGTGGAAAGCGAGGCATGTTCTGTCGAACAGGCTGAGTTGACAGGCCACTGCAGCTGTGTTGTGATCTGCGTTAGGTACCTCCAAGGCACTCATCCTGATTATAGAAGGAGAGTCGCTGTTCAGTGAGGGGACGTCCTTCATCGCGTTTGAGTCGTTCAAAGACCTGGCCGTGGATCTTGTTAACTTCAACGGTATGGTGTAACCTGTCAAACGTATCTATCGATAGAAATGGTCAAGAACATTCTTTAAAAGTGTGATTGGATACTGCGTGTGTTCATACTCTGTGTGTTGTCATTCCACAGTAAAGTCGTTCAGCGTTAAGCTGGTGTTGAAGGTCTTTGGAAGCCCTCTCCTGGGCTACATCATGGCCAAACTCATCATGTTCTGGCTGTCGTACATCTTTAATGATGGGCTGATCGAGATCACCATAAGTCTCGCCATGACATACATCACATTTTACATCTGTAAGGAGGAGTCATCGGAGGAGTCATCGGTCGGCATCGAGTCATGTTGTCGTACTTTTAACTTTTAGTTTGAAAAGTAGAACCCATGTTTTCTTGTAAAGAAGCTGGTTGAACTGTGGTTCCTTTCAGCTGAGTGGCTGGGCATGGCAGGCGTGATCTCGGTCCTGACCATGGGCCTCCTCCTGGACACGGTCAACTTCAGCCCGGAGATTGAAGTGTTCCTCCTACGGTCGGTTTCCCACTTCACAACAGTCACTGCTCAGTAGATCAGACTCTAGAGCAGGGGTAGGCAACCCTGTTCCTCAGGGGCCGCTGTCCTGCAGAGAGATGCAGAGATCCACAACACACATGTGATTTCTTGCGCTCGTCAGATTTTGGGAGACGCTGACCTACCTGGCCAACACCCTCATCTTCTTCATCGTGGGGATCGTGATCGCCAGAGCCTTTCAGCACGCCGAACTAAACGACTACATCAACATCATAGTGCTGTACCTCTTCATGTACGTCATAAGGTGAGAAGGGGGGGGGCGCCGGCCGGGAGAACCGGCCCGCAAAACGTTCAAACCGCGAAAGCGGGAAAAAAAAACCCATCCCGAGTTAGTTATTGTGAAGGCTGACGTCCTGGTTGCTGTGTCCCAGGCTGGTGACGGTGCTGTTGTGCTCCCCCCTGCTGGTGAGGATGGGCTACGGCTTCAGCTGGCGCTGGGCCGTGGTGTGCATCTGGGGAGGCACCAAGGGAGCGTTCTGCCTCAGCCTCATGCTCATGGCCTTCCAGTCAGAAGACATGAAACTGGAAGTGAGAGACAAGGTGAGCCGAAACGGAGGGGCTTCACAGCTGCCTCGGGGCCCGTCGCCACGACAACCGCCTCGTCCCGTCATCCCCCTCGGAGCTATTGGGCGTCTTCTTGAGTGCCGTGTTTGAACGTGAGCGTGTGTCACCCTGCTCTGCCAGGTGTTGGTGCTGGTCTCAGGGATGGTGCTGCTGACTCTGCTCATCAATGCCGTCTCCATGCCCTGGATCCTGCAGCTCCTGGGTAAGGGGCACCGAGCAGGGCCCTCGAAAGACTCTTCAGGAAACATTCTTGATGGTCTTCTTTGTTTTAGGGTTAGGGTTTGGCTTGACATTAAACCCGAGTCCGACTAGAAAAAGGGACTGATGGAAGAGGCGTCAAGTCTTGACGTAGCCGTTATTTGATCTGTGGATGGCCCATGATGCACAGCACATGTCCCATCATTCTCTTGATCCCTTCGGGTTCGATGGCTAATACACCAGGGGCTAATACACCAGGGGCTAATACACCAGGGGCTATCTAATCCTCCATTACTAAATGACATCAAATCATGAAAATATTCTATCGACAAGGTTTTTAACCAACTCTTGTGTGTACGCTTCCCTGTCGACCCGTCTCCCAGGCCTGTGTGATGTGTCTATGCCCAGACGCGTGGCCATGTACAACGCCATCAAGCGGATCAAGGAGAGCACCGAGAACACCCTGAGCATGCTGAAGATGGACCGCTTCCTGGCTGACTCCAACTGGGAGATGGCGGAGAACACGGTCCTCATGGAAGACCCCTACAGGACACCTGGTGACACGGTACTGTCACGCCACGCCGCGCCGCAAAGCACAAAACACACGTCAAGAAGAAGGCCCGGGGTTTTATCCACATGTGAATTGAAGCGTTGTTGAATGGTGTCTAGTGTGTGCGTGCGTATATGCGTGTGTATGTGTGTGTATGCGTGTGTATATGGGTGCGTGCGTCAGGTGGACGTGGAGGAGTTCAGCCCGATGTCCAGGATGACCACATGTCCTGACTGTGACAGGAACATCCCCTACATCCCGGCCCCCCGCGAGATGGAGGACATGATGGAGGAGGCTCGCATACGCATCCTCAAGGCCCAGAAGGTCGGCTCCACCTCGCCTACAAATACTTTCATTAGGAACATTGTTGTATATGTTATTAGTATTTACAGGAGTACTTAAGGATGGATAGATAGTATTCATAGTATTTAGAGGGTATTATTACAGTTATTTACAGGAGCCATGCTGTCCTGGTACACTGTCACTGCATGGTGCTCACACTCTCGTTCCCCCCTGCAGATGAGTTACTGGAAGCAGTACAGCTCTGGGATGCTAAACCGCCAGGCTGCCAGGACCCTCATAAACACGGTGGAGAATGTGACGGATCAGAAAGGGAAGTAAGTCTCTGCTTTTCACTTCCTGCCTGGAGGTCAGAGGTCACATGGGGTCAAATCTGTCAGCGGTAGATGGACCAGTTGACGACCCATATAAAGCGTTTTCCCCCACCAGCCAGTGTTGACATAGCCCTCCACAGAGATACACACACTGCTAAAACAATGACGCTACGTCCTGTTCATAAATGCAACACGTGAAATAGATAACTCGGTCTCCTTCCTGGCAATGTTGGATGTGTGTAATGAACTAACACCGTACGCTCCTTGACACACCACAGTCAATAATCCTTGACATACTCCATCCAGTCTTGACACAGTTCCTTCCACTGCACCCAGCCTAATGCAGAATGAGAAGCAGCTGTTCCCTTCCTGACCAGGTTCATGGGCGTACAGGACATCCAAAAGTACTGGGAGTTGAAGGGCGTGTTCGTCACCCTGAAGAGGCGGTTAGAAGACTGGCTGTACAACAAGGTGGACAAACTGAAGCCGCCCCGGTGAGGCATCTGCAAACAGACGTGTAGCTCACGGTGTGAGAAGTAACAGGAACAGATCAGCGGGAGGTCAAATGGCTCAGAGTGGCTGAGTCAGGTGGCTGAGTGGTTAGGGAATCCTGGTTAGTAATCTGAAGGTTGCCAGTTTGATTCCCGGCCGTGCAAATGACTTCAACCTACTTGCCTCGAGGGAATGTCCCTGTACTTACTGTAAGTCGCTCTGGATAAGAGCGTCTGCTAAATGACTAAATGTAAATATACCCCAATGGATATCACTTTGAACTAAATCGTATTTTTTCAACGAATCTATTATCTTTGAGTTACCGCGGATCGGGACTCAATTCGTTTGAAAGCCTTCCGAGGTCTGCCACGGGGTTTTGAGTCCGTGTTCCCGTGTGCCGTCTCTGCAGACACCCCGTGCTGCGCTGGTGTTACGACGTGGTGTTCAGCGTGCCCTTCGAGTACTCCGTCTACATGCTGATCCTGTGCAACATCTTCATCATCGTCCTGGAGTTCGTGCCTTCCCTCGGCCATTACGAGTACGAGATCTCTGTGCTCAACTACCTGTTCTTCATCGGCTATGCTTTGGAGGCCATCTTCAAGGTAGGGGAGGAGTACAGGGAAAAGAGATGGGTGGATGGGTAAAGGTACGGATGGATGGATGGTTGAGGAGATGGATGGCTGGGTGGGTCAGGAGATGGATGGATGGTTGAGGAGATGGATGGGTGGGTCAGGAGGTGGATGGATGGATGGTTGAGGATATGGATGGGTGGGTCAGGAGGTGGATGGATGGTTGAGGAGATGGATGGGTGGGTCAGGAGATGGAGAGGTGGTAGCAGGTGTCTGTGCTCCGCAGGTGCTGGCCATGAGGGCAGCTTACTTCTTTGACCCTTGGAACCACCTGGACGTGGTGGTGATGATCCTGGCCCTTGTGGACATCATCGTCCAGGACATGGTGGACAGGGAGGACCTCCACACCATCAATATCGTGTCTTCCTTCAAGATGCTGCGCATACTTCGGGTTTTTCATCTGACCAAGGTACGCCATGACACACCCATTATTCCTGTTACACTCATGCTCATCCACAAGATGTCTTCAGCCCATGAATGATGACAGCCTGAATCTGGGTCCTTAAGGTGAAATAGGGTGCTTACAGCTCAGTGGTAGAGCATTTCACTGGCGATCAACATGTTGCAGGTTCACCTTCAGTATGAGGGGTTTGAATCAAAGATCCTGTAGAAAGAACACATTGTGTCGTTTTAGCGTGTGAAGGCTGCACAGACACGACCTTCACACTGCCTCTGTCCTTCACACTGCCTCTGTCCTTCACACTGGCTCTGTCCTTCCCACTGCCTCTGTCCTTCCCACTGCCTCTGTCCTTCCCACTGCCTCTGTCCTTCACACTGCCTCTGTCCTTCACACTGCCTCTGTCCTTCCCACTGCCTCTGTCCTTCCCACTGCCTCTGTCCTTCACACTGCCTCTGTCCTTCACACTGCCTCTGTCCTTCACACTGCCTCTGTTCCAGGTGCACAGACACAACCTTCACACTGCCTCTGTTCCAGGTGCACAGACACGACCTTCACACTGCCTCTGTTCCAGGTTCTGATCCCCAAGATGATCGATCTCACCAACCTTCAGATCCACAAGCAGCTGAGCTTTGGCTATGACGTCGGCAAGGGCTACGTGGTAGGAGAAGAGGCCGTCGGCAGGATCATAGACCACATCTCACACGACTTTAGCATCTCCCAGGTGGACCAAGTCTCTGTGTTAGGATGAGTGTGTGTACTATGAGTGTATGTATTATGTGTGTATGTATTATGCAGACAAGCTCAACTTTGGTTATTATTGTCTGGGAGTCCAGGTTTGAAATCAGCATATGGCCTGTTGTGTTGCAGAGACTGAAAGAGATTCTAGAGACCAACAGACAGGATGCAACCAGGGAGATGGGTAAGGCTAGTAGTCACACACACACACACACACACACACACACACACACACACACAGGTGCTTTTTCATTTCTGTTCTAATGTGTTCTGGGTAGCAATACAAGGACTCAGTGGCACACAGTGCTATAAATAAGATGCCCCCCCCCACACACACACACACCCACTCCATCCCCCCTGCACACCCACACACACCTGCTGGTTAGGCTGATAGATCTCTGCTAGACAACAGCTTCACTACTGGGACGGGACAGGAGGAGGGGAAAGGAGCTCTGTGGTGGATACATGGTATCCCCCCTCCCCTCCTCTCTCCTCAGGAATGCTACAGCGAGACTACCCAGAGATCGCCATCTCAGTGAAGACCAGACAGGCCATCCGGTCTGTGCTGAACAACGAGAGAGATGCCATTCACACGCTCCTGTCTGGGGGCCTCTTAGACGAGACCGAGGCTGCAACCCTGAAAAAGGTCTTTCACGCCTGCTCGTCCTTACTCCCACAATGCATCTCACCTCTTTTACAGTACCGTATTGAACTCTAGTTCCTTATTGTAACCCTGCTTCCTAGGCTGGGATGATGTCTGAGTTTGTGAAGCCCAGTAGAGCCCCTCGTGTATAACACCATGTCGATAAGGAGGTGCCCTGTTCCCTCGACAGACGATTGAGATCAAGATGAAGAAGTTGATCAACTTCCCCCCCACCATCCCCGCCCCGACGCCAGAGGAGTTGCTTCAGAGCCTGCCCTGGCTCCACCACCACGAGGAGATCTCCTTCATCAAGGTACCACCTCCCTTCACAGGGGGCCGTTTTAACAGCCGGGGGGCCACATGTACGAAGGCGCGCACGCGTGAAAACGGACGCAGGAACGTGTGTATGGGCGAAACCCAGTTTCAGATTGATGAAAAATGATATAGGTTAGGGTTAGGTTCTCTACAGATTATGCCAATGATCTCGCTTTAGCCTATTTAGCTAAAAGGAAAACGTGTGAATTTGGGTCATTTCAGCGGGAACTGGCAGACAGGTTGGGGATAAGCCAATCCACCCCCACCAAACAAGACGCTCCTCCTATTTCGCAAATTAAGATCTCTTTTTATGTTGTCTTAGCCATTTCCCGTTAAGAATAATTTATTGTTCACAATGGGTTCATTGAGAATTTTATTGAGAAAGCTGACAAAATATAGGTGTTTCATCAACCATGTCAGGTCAAACATGGGAGCTGACGGGGTGTGGACAACGAGCTGGTTCATGTGCGCACAATCACAAGTGGAATCTATGAAGACGAACGTGTGATATCGGTCGCGTACGCAGGGTTCATAAATGGGAGAAAAACGTTGCGTACAGAGTTTTCCTGTTTTCTCCATATGCATACTTTTACGGATGAACATAGGTATTCATCCGTATGGATGAGTTTGGTACATTTCGCCCCCTGGTCTTAGATGGTTCCACTCAGATGAGATGTTGAGTGTCTTGGTCCTGATTGGCCGCTGTTGTTCCAGAGCGTGGCCAAGCTGCTGTACTTTGACTTTGGGGACACCATCATCGAGGAGAAGGAGGCTCCGGACGGGATCCACCTCATCGTCTCCGGCATGGTCAAGGTAACATGGTCTCAAGGTACTCAACCCTGAGACAGGTACTCCTCCTCCCTGGCTAGCAGCCCCTCTCCTCTTCTCCCTGGCTAGCAACCCCTTTCTCCTCCTCCCTGGCTAGCAGCCCCTCTCTCCTCCTCCCTGGCTAGCAGCCCCTCTCCTCTTCTCCTCCCTGGCTAGCAGCCTCTCTCCTCCTCCCTGGCTAGCAGCCCTCTCCTCTTCTCCTTGACCAACAGCCCCAGTCAATTTAGCTGTTACAAACTGAAAGATTTTAGTAAAAAAAGTCTTTGTTGGAGCCTTTCTTCATTTGCATCTGGACTGGCTCTCATTCCTCAACTTGTCCTTTTTTTATCCACAAGTTTTGACTCCTACCTACCAGATGTGTGTTCTCCCCCCCCCCCAGACCACAGGCACCAAACCCAGCCTGGGAGGGCCAGTGGATCAGGAGAACCGTGTGACGGACTACAGGGGCTGTGGGTCCATCCTGGGGGAGCTCAACTGTCTGACCCTGCAGCCTACGGAGGCCACCGTCATCTGTGAGACCGCCACTCAGGTCTGCCCCACCATGGCCCTGGATCACACACATCCACACTAACCCACGAACACCTCCTCCTAACTTCCAGTCAGCGCCAGAATCCCAGATGAATTCATTGATTCATTTTTTGGGGTCGAAAGGTTGCTTTTGAGACAGTAAATACATTCTCGATATTCCCGGAAGGCGTTCTTCACGTCAGCGTTTTTTTCCCCCAGACGTGTTTCATAGACATCGACTCGCTGTTCGAAGCATTTGACCTGTTTCGCGTTCACCCGTCACTGGAGTACAAGATCTGGCACGCTCTGGCCAAGAAGATCTGCATCGGCACCTTTCAGGAGCATATTGACTACCAGGTAAACCTGGCCCCCCCCGCTCAAACACACACTCACAGGTCTTCTGGTGTGGTATTCATCAGGGCCTCTCTCTCTCCTCCTCCTCCTCAGGGGTGGAGCTACCACCGAATCTGTGAACACCTGTCCCGCGCCTTCCTGGTGGACCTGGTGATAAACGGGACGCGGGAGGTGTACGACGGCAACATGGAGGATGTGGTGGTGGTGTATGGCAGCTGTGACGACATGCAGCTCCGGGTCTCCTACCTCGCCCCCGTGCTCATCAACAAGAGCTCACACCAGGTCCTCTCTCCCTCTCTACCATGCTTCCGACGCACCGGGGGGGCCACATGTATGAAGGCTTTTGGAGGGTGGGAGTTCAGGGATCCTGAGTTCATTTGACCCCTGGTCCTCTCTCTCACCACACCCTTGGCCGTGGCTATCATTAGTATTTGAAATACTCCTTTCATGATTTAACCTTAAGAGTTTTATAAGAATGCTGCCTTGCCATACATGGAGTTATCGACGCTTCACCATCTTAACACACACTGAGGTGTCAGCGCCCTCTGCTGGTGTGTCTGCATGTCTGATCTGTTGTGCAGATCGTGGGGAAATCCGGCATGACCAAGCTGATGATCATCCCCAGCCCGGTCAGGAGCGACCAGGGCTCTCGGCCCTGCCAGAGACACGCAGCGCTCAGGAAAGGTAGGCAGGGAGTCCTGGAGCTCTGTTCTGGGGCCAGGCCACAGTGACATGGTTACTGTCATGTAGCCTGATGCAGCACCAACACTGACAACTGTTCCTGTTCCAGCTTCTGAACAGGACATGACACCAACGGTACGGTCGAGCATCGTCCAGGTGAGCATCCTCCTGAATCACAACACCACACCTGCTCACGCTCGACCTGCTCCCGCTAGACCTGCTCCCGCTAGACCTGCTCAAGCTAGACCTGCTCACGCTAGACTTGCTCACGCTAGACTTGCTCACGCTAGACTTGCTCACGCTAGACTTGCTCACGCTAGACCTGCTCACGCTAGACCTGCTCCCGCTAGACCTGCTCAAGCTAGACCTGCTCCCGCTAGACTTGCTCAAGCTAGACCTGTTTCCGCTAGACCTGCTCAAGCTAGACCTGCTCACGCTAAACCTGCTCAAGCTAGACCTGCTCCCGCTAGACCTGCTCACGCTAGACTTGCTCAAGCTAGACCTGTTTCCGCTAGACCTGCTCAAGCTAGACCTGCTCCCGCTAGACCTGCTCACGCTAGACTTGCTCACGCTAGACCTGCTCACGCTAGACCTGCTCAAGCTAGACCTGCTCCCGCTAGACCTGCTCACGCTAGACTTGCTCACGCTAGACTTGCTCACGCTAGACTTGCTCAAGCTAGACCTGTTCCCGCTAGACCTGCTCACGCTAGACTTGCTCACGCTAGACTTGCTCAAGCTAGACCTGTTCCCGCTAGACCTGCTCAAGCTATACCTGCTCACGCTAGACCTGCTTTAGTTATACCTGCTTAAGCTAGACCTGGTCACTCACGCTAGACCTGCTTAAGCCAGACCTGCTCACTCACGCTAGACCAAAATGTGTTTTCATTTTCCAAGATCGAGATCAGAGAGAGACCAACTCCATCTGCATCCAGACAATCAATTTAAACCTGTTTCAAAAGATCAATAAATCTAAATCCACTAGAGTATGTGTGTGTCTTCATTTCAGTTCCAACCAGTCTGTACAACTGTAATAGTATTCTAAAATGAATATTACTGGTCCTGATCTAGTGGTGAAGTTAGTGCAGCGGCACTGGACTGGCACTGCCCCCTGCTGGTGAGCCAGGGGTGGAGCGTGGCAGGATCAGGCTAGAGCGTCCTCGCCCCCCCGTCTCACGCCAGGCCGTTGACAGCCTCCGGCGAGGGCACACTCTGTTCTGGGGGGATGGAGAGGGAGGAGAGAACGTCGACAGTGTGTGGCTAACAACAGCTCCTCAAACTAGTGGACTGTCCAAGAGGACTGCCTCCACTGTGCTGTCTAGAGACAGACAGCCTGACCCTAACCCTAGAGAAGCAGAGTCTGGTTCTTACATTTAGTCTCACTTACAGTAAGTATAGGGACATTCCCCCGAGGCAAGTAGGACATAACATAATTTTGCACGGTCGGGGAATCGAACCAGCAACCTTCTCATTACTATCCCGATTCCCTAACCACTCAGCCACCTGACTCCCCTGGTTCTTACCTGGCTTCCTCCAGTACAGCTACGTCTTCTGGGGGGGCCGTTAACCACATCGCCAGCAGGTCTGGACTTTTCTTCTGTTTGCTTTGCAGTGCTAAAGGAAGAGAGGGGACATTAGGAAACAGGGACAACAGCATGCTGAGTCACACACACACATACCTGGAGGAACCTGGCTCCCTGTCCATGGCACACATGCGCACTTACAGCAACAAAGTATTATTTATGATAGATCATCAGAAGGGGTTTTAATCGCCATGAAAGTTTGCACAGACAAGGAATTTACTTTGGCAGGAAGGTGTATACATTCAACATACAATAAATCTTAAGTTTAACAAGTCTAACTATACTAAAGGTACAAAGTCTAACTGATACTAAGGGGCTCAAGTATGTTAAATAAAATGTAAAGTATGAAATAGCTGTAATATGCAATATAAAAATACAAATATGAAACATATGGCAAGGTGTCATCGTGCAAATAAAGTGTTAAAGTCTGTGAGACCATGGCCTTGTTGAAGAGGCCAGCAGCGGATGGGAAGAAACTGTTCTTGTGGCGTGAGGTTATGCTCATTCAGCCCAGGTAAATCAGAGATCGGCGAGCACATCTTCCAGGCAACTTTTCTTTACGTAAGTAAATAAATGGGGTGCTAGTTTACCTTTTTTGGATTGGTTTCAAACTTAACAAAAATCTGGAAAAAAAAATTCTATGAAAAAGCTAGTGCTATGAGCTAGGTTTGAGAATCGAACCAAAATGATTGTGGGAGATAGTTTTGGATATGTTGACTGGAGTTAATATAATAAAAACGACCGGACGAGTCGGGTAGCAAATCGGAAATGCAATACTACCTGCATCCACCGGGGCCGTTGCCTAATGTTGTCATGGTAACGCATGTGCGCATGAATTCTTTTAATTCTTAGTAAATTTGCGATTTTTGTGGAACTTTTTAAATAAACCTAGCTTACTAGCCATGTGTATACACTACAATTCATTCCCAGCAACATTTGGCAACGACAGTAGGTACAACGACAAGGTGAATACTAACCCTGCACAGGGTGAGTCTTTGCCAGATGGTTTAGAATAAGATTGAACCCTTTTCCCTTGCTAGACTACTATACTGTAACTAGCTAGCACTCGAGCTCTTAGGTGCAGTAGCTAGAGCAAACTTTACATGTTTGTTTTATTTTCTGAATTGTCTAGCAGTGGGTTTGCTACAGTAGTTCGAAGAATATAGGTATACTAAACCCACCGCAAGGTGGTGCGCCACCCTTTCTAATCGTCGAGCATCGACATCAACCTGTTGAGCGCTGAGTAGCAGCTCTGAGTGCGTCTCGATATAGATGGTTAGCAAAATGCTAGACTAGCTAGAGTTTAGGGCTGCAGCAAGCTAGCTGAAGTAAAGTGTCATGTATTGTCAGAGAGCAATCTATTGCTAGTTACTTGGGTTATTGTAATTTATTGTATAGTTGGTAATCCACTGATTGATACACAACGGTGAACAGTTGGTTATAGATACAATACCCATTCATGTAATGCAAAAACCAGCTACGACGTTACACCGTCACCATCACGCAAGCAGTACTAGTAGGACGAGCATTCGGCTTTGTTTTGTCTAGCTATTACTTAGAATCTAGCCTTCGCTCTGACCATTCAGGTTACATTCAAGCTAGCTAGCGAGGAACGCTAGCCAACTTAATCCTTACATCCATGTAGTACACTGTCTTTAGGTTTTCTATTTAGATAGCAAGCTAACTAATGGTTGGTTGGTCTATTTTTTTTTATTGTTGCCGCGTATTTACTTCAATGCGATCCTCTTATTTAGCTGAAAAGTTAAAATAATAGAATGAATAATGCGTAATTTAGAAATCAGTGTACTATCGCGGAGCGCGACAAACAAACAAGGACCTTCTCAGCCAGTTGCATTAACATTAGGTAAGTAATTGTAAAACGTAATTGACTGCGAGCTTTTGTTAGAATTGTTCTTCATAACAACCTGTTAGCGTTCATAATTACTTTTTCGATTGGTACCATTGGTCCAAGACAAGGCGGTCAAAGTTAAGCAACATATGATTAAGACGTTTGTGTCTCACAGTAAGCAATGAACTAGCTACAGTATTCGCTAAACTTGCTGTTAAAGGAACAACCCCTGAAAGGCTTAAATGTTTTTATTTATATAAAATATATTTATCAATAACCGGTTAATTCCCTGAACTATTGGATTGTGGTATACGAACTCGATCAATCTACATTTTAAGCTGAACGTGTATTACTAACGTGTTAGCTTTTTGGTACTGGGGCCAAGAGGTTGCTACTGACTTTAAAACCAGAAACAACACACATTTGAGCTGGTTGCTGAAAAGGATGAAATATTATACTAGTTGTCACATCGTGTACAACGTGGTGTGTTTAATTCTCTGACATAAGAGCATTAGAGTCTGAAGTGTGAACAGGTGAACCCAGTAGTGGTTGTGCATTTAATTGTGCTATCAGTAAAATATATAAACGCATACATATACACACTCAATCTGTTTTTTATTTATTCATTTTTAAGTGCCATGGATCCTGGGCATCGTAGGAGTAACCCTCGACTCACAGATGTAGATGGAAGCCATCAACAAGTAATGGAGAGACCAGCAGATCTGGAGCAGAGATTCAAGAATGGAGAGGCTTGGAGGCTTGTGGATGTACTTCTCTCTGGAGGCGCTCCCTGGGGCTTTACTCTGAGAGGAGGGAGAGAGCATCGTGAACCTTTACTCATAACAAAGGTATTTGTTGATGCTAATTACTTGTGACCTTGGCAGGAGGCCTGTATGCCACATCTTCCCAAAATATATCGTAGACAGCAACATAGATAACATGCTGTTAGGATAGTAGCATACATCCTGCTAATTTGCTTGTACGTCTGAGGTAGAGTTATATTTGCTTTGTTGTGCCGGAGGACATGTACATCCGTTAAGATGAGTCAGTTTCGTCAGAGATGCACATCGATTATGTTTAAGTCATACGCTCTTAACCTCACTCGCACATTTTCCCTGCTCAGTATCTTTCACTTAATCAAATGCTTTATGCTTTATGAGCATTTTTCTTTGCCAGAACTGTCTAAAACTGACAAATGTTACTTTTCTGAGTGAATTAAGTTAATAGCAGAGCCAGGATTGAAGACTTGGTTCCCCCCAGTTGTCATGTCAACCAGTGCTCTATGATGTCATATTTGGGCTCCATAAACCTGTCTGGTGAGCCTGAGAGAGTGATAGCCTCGTGTTCAGCCTTCACCTTGTTCCCACTGTAAACGTCTCCTCTCTATATCAAACATGCCCTGCACCATCGCTCTCTCAGACACTGTATGTGACAAGCATTCCAGTATTTCGTCTTGTTAAATAACTCATGGCTGCTCGCTGGCTGTTCTGCCATATGGACATAGTTAGAGATGGAATCTTTGAAATGGCAACACAAATACCGCTGACCACACACCGACCAAACTGTCGACCAACGGCTCTTCTGACAACTTGTTGGTCAAGGTCATCCATCATTGTAGAAGTTCAGTGTTCATAAGGCCCCATGCGGTAGCTGTTCCTTTTCCTTGCGCAGGTGGTTCAGAGCCAGCCATAAATGATCGTTGTGGGCTGTAGTTTAGAGTAATTTGGTATAGTGATTTTAACTTTGGTTCTTTTAAACTCCAAATCTACTCTCACGTGGTCAAACCGATGTTGGTTCTACATGTTGAAACGTCCAGAATGTAAATCCTATGTCTTCGGTTAACTTCAAACATGGGGGGGGGTATTCACACCAACCTGACTGTGGCCCGTTTTATGCTAACAGGCAGGTTACTGTTGCTATATTTAGGTTTGAACAAAAATATTTCACTGTTCTCAGTATAACAACTTCTGATATGTTTAAACAGTGTGGAGAAAGGGTAAGATGATTCTGTCATAGTGCCAGTAATGTAAGATTGTGTCTGAAATACCACTCTGCAACCTCCCTGGTGGGTAGTCAATGATTTACTGCAAAGGACCTTGTTGGTTAATTCGAAGCGGAGAAACCAGCTTCTGTTTATCTAGAATTCAGCTGTTCTGCTTGCTTTAGTCTTGTGTGTCGTTTCTCTATTGACCAGAACAAGTCCAAAGTCCAACCCGGCCACATCAGGCCCCATTCCATAGAGGCCCAGGCAGTTCACAAGCTCAGAGTAGCCCAGAAGCAGCACCCACCTGTACCCTCGCTGTAGGGTTTTAGAGACATGTGATCCAAATGATCTGAATTCTTACTGTTTTGCTAAGTAGGCTGTAAGCTTATGGTCCGGCCACAGTGGTGAATTGTCAGCGTAAGCCACTTCCCAGCGGCATTTGCAACTTTGGGTTCAGCCTTGGCAGGCTTTCAGTTCTTTTTTGCCACTGAATGCCAGAGAAACGGTGCAGGAGACCTCCCGTGGATACGGTCACCCTCTAACAGTTGGTGAGATGTTAATTTTTGACTTATCTGCCTAGGTATCGCATGAACTGTTTGAGCCCAATCCAGGCCATGTCTGTCTTTGATTTAAGAAATGCAGTTATGATTAACAAACTGAGAGGTAGAGCGTCTTTCACATTAATGATTGGTTTACATTAATGATTGGATGATATGATTGGATTACGTTAATGATTGGATGATATGATTGGAATGGCCTACATCAACACAGATGTGGTTGTGAAAAACATCTACTCTTATGATGCAGAGGGATTTAAAGGATCTAATGATATCAGTTTCAGAAGGCTATACGGAAAGGCTCAACTCCAGTTTTGCTCTTTTTATATTCCCTTTCTGTGTTTGGGTCAAGTTGTAGCATAGTTTAGTGTTACTGGCAGTACCAGGAACAGGGGAGGAATGTTGGAGCTTTGCACTATTCTCCAAATGTACTGAATTATCCTTGACAGCCTGAAGCCCTCTGGAATGGCATGATGTGGCATCTGTGATAAATTTAGCCAGGATTACAGATCCAGATCCTTCTTTTAGAGTGTTCCTCAGATCACAGTCTTTGATTCTGAAGGCCGGGTTGTATTATGTTGAATTCCAGGTGAAGATCCAACTTGATGAAGAGGGTAAGATCAAGATGCTTGAACTCTCAGTGCCCCGGGGGTGCTGTTGCTCGGAGACATCCCTTACCGATGATGCTAGACAAGTCCACCTCTGTATATCAGATGTATGATCAAATATATAGTCTAACTGTTACCCTTTAGTTTTATAGTCTGACGTCTGGATAGTATGTGAAGAACTCCGTTTGTAAAGATCACAGTGCTCCTCGTCCATCTGTGTTCGGTTCCTCCTGTGTGCTCGACTGTGAGCTCATAGCAGCCTGGGTTGGAGGTACACAGTCATAATAGCCTCAGGAACACCCAGTCCTCACAGTGGAGGACTGAAATGATAGACTCTGTGAGTCATTTTCCCTAATTTAAGATCTTTGTGGATTCTTTAATGAAAGGGAATAAAACCCTTTCGAAGATTGAAGACCGTCGGAGCATTGTTTAAACTTGGAGAAAAAAATAATCTGGATCTAATTAAAATTCTCGACATTCCACTCGTGCCCGCGTTATGTTTTGCCAAAGGTCTTCATGGATTTTGTTTAAGTCCCCTGTCTGAATAAACCTAAATAATCCTGTTTTACACTGCACGCACCTTACGCTTTCAGAGAACACATTTTAGCTCTGCTAAAGACTTCTTTAAAAGAGGCAGGGGGGGAATCTGGAGGGAAATGTCGAAGCTCAACTTGTTGTGACATGTTTTATGTCCTGAACAATCACCCACATTCACAAACTGGTTTTGCCAATTAAGAATTCTTTGTGAGACATGTTTGTGCCTTGGTCCTGACTGTTTGGGAATTGCTCAACCACTGGAGGGAAGACCGCAGTCGGAACAGAACATTTTAAGTGCATCAACTTGTTGGAAAGAGTATCTTAGCCCAGTTTTCTATTGGTTATGAACTTTGAAGTAAAAAAAATAAAACAAAAAAAACATGACTTTGTTCAGTCTGTAGTTTTTTTTGGAGTCTCAGGGTTATTTACCATAGGAGGTGCTGGGGACGGATGGGAACACACACCAGGAATGTTTAGACTATCCTACCAGAGCTGGACAAGAGGGGGATGTCGGATGGTGTGTGCGTGCATGTGCTCGGGGAAGGCAGGGACTAGCTCACAGCTCTTAGGGAGAAGAATCCTATTTGATGGAAGCGGAATGTTGGTGGAAGGTGGAATGTTGGATGTGGGAGTTAGAGATCTTTCCTTTTTCTAGTCAGGGTTTTTGATTTTGTGTGTGTGTGTGTGTGTGTGTTAATGTATAGCTTGTGTGCGTTTTATAAGTTGTAAGGAAAAGGTTTGCAAGGTGTTAAAAACGTTACCTGTTCATTAACAGGCTACCTGTGGACTTTTTGCTTCACTGGAAGCCTAATAGAAAGATGCTAGGCCAGGCACGTAAAAAAGCCTCTGCAGACAGCCTGCTCCCCACCATACCTAAACATGCATGTGTCAGATAGCCATAGGACTGGCTGTGTTCTGTCTTTACTAGTCGGCCCCCAGCAGGGAATATATGTGTGAGAGGCCTGGCCAGAGACAGAAGCCTTGTGTTATGACTCGCGTCCGCACCCGTCTAACGCTGATAAACGACGTGAGACGCTCAGACCTGGTTATCTGACCCCCAGCTCCAGCACTAAGCCGTGCGTAGGCGAAGCTTACTTAGTCCCCGGGATCACAGTGTCCTGTCAGCACAGCGCACAGGACGCCCGTCAGCAGAAAACCCCACATTCCTCCCCGCCAGCACCACATCCTTCCCTCGTCGCACCACGGAGAGACATCTGGCCATTTTTGGCAGGACACGGGTGTAGGGGGGGTCCCCAGGATGAGGAGAGTTTGGGGGGGGGGGGGGAGAGATATTGGCGTAGAGGAAGACTAGCCTTGAGCTGAGGGGATCTCATCATCCCAGGTCCACTTAGCAGGGTGAGAACACTAGCACGTCGAGAGAGAGAGAGAGAGAGAGACGTCAGCGCCTCGCTGGGTTTCCTCTTTTCCATTGTTTCAGCTCTTTCTTTTCCTCGCTGTGGAGAAGAGCATCCTGTCAAGCTGTTTTGAATTATTTCTCTGTGGTTGTTTTAAATGGGGGGGGGGGGGGTGGCAGCTTAAAGAGGTATCCCGAGAAAATAAAACCTTTGCCTCCTTGAGCGCTGTGTGGAATCAACCACAGGATGTCACAGAGACCCGGCTGATTTAGAAATAATAAACATCAGGGGTGCTCTGGGTGTGTGCAGCTAGTGCTGGGACGGAGTGAGGCGTACGGGTTGGTCTCGCACTGTTACAGTGTTCTGAGGTGGAAATACGTTGTTAGACTTTTTCGATAAGGTCTCCTGTGTTGGTGGTGTTTGCTTTAGCAGGCTAGTGACTGCAGGCAGTTTCGGGTTTTTGGCTTCCGTGTCTCTGCACGCGTCAAGTCTCACACCGGTTATGTCCAACAGCAGCAGCAGCAGAAGAAGTGTAGTGATGTCATCCATCCTCCTCGGTTTTGATAGGCCAACACCTTTTACTCGCTGTAGATTGTGAGGCACTGACTCATACAGGAGTGTGAGAACTGTGTCTGAGAAGAACAAACATTGCGCGCCGTTTCAGGAATTCGATATTATGTTACCTTTCGATCGATATCCGTAGTTCACCATTCAGTGTTTCTCCAAGAGTCCTCTTTTATAAGGAAAAACGAGGAAAGGTGAATATTATTCAGAGGTATCTGAATCTTATCTGGCATCTGCCGTAAGGTCAGATCACGGCCTAGTGGGTTGGAAAGGTACACATAGCTCTCTGAGTCATTATGCACTCACTCCCCCTCTGCTCCCCTCCCCCTTTCTCCCCTTCACTCCCCTCAGCCAGTGGAGGAGTGGAGCTCTCGTTATCAGCTGTACAGCCTGTCTGCATGTTTCCAAGTCTCCACACACTCTTTATTCCCCTCTCTCTCTCTCTCTCTCTCTCTCTCTCTGCCTCAGCCTTTGGTTTCCTTTGTGCCCTGCCCCCCCTCCTGTGTCCTGTGATGTACAGGGTCCTCGTGGTGGGTGTTCAGGAGTAAACACCTGACTCTCTAACCATGGCCTGGCCTGTTTCTCTGGTGACCCCCCTCTTCAGTGACCCTGTCTGGGGGGGGGGGGTGATATCAGGGTGTGATGTCAGTGTTGGGTTAGCAGGCCGTCAGTGTTGGGTTAGCAGGTCCTCAGTGTTGGGTTGGCAGGCCGTCAGTGTTGGGTTAGCAGGTCGTCAGTGTTGGGTTAGCAGGCCGTCAGTGTTGGGTTAGCAGGTCGTCAGTGTTGGGTTAGCAGGCCGTCAGTGTTGGGTTAGCAGGCCGTCAGTGTTGGGTTAGCAGGTCGTCAGTGTTGGGTTAGCAGGCCGTCAGTGTTGGGTTAGCAGGTCGTCAGTGTTGGGTTAGCAGGTCATCAGTGTTGGGTTAGCAGGTCATCAGTGTTGGGTTAGCAGGTCGTCAGTGTTGGGTTAGCAGGTCATCAGTGTTGGGTCAACACCCTGAAGTCAGTGTGGTCAGTGCCTCTGTGGCTGATCCTAGCCCAGCCCAGCATCCTTGGAGGGGGGTGAGAGCCTGTGTTTTTCCAGGTGTGTGCCCTTCCAAGGCCCTGCGGTGTCCTGCCTGCCTCTCCTCAGCTTGGGAACCTATAATAAGGCCTCCCTGACACAAACACAATGTGGTTTGTTGTTCCTGCTCAGACGTTCCTGACCTGCTGTCTTTGATGTGTTTTTACGCCCCCTCCAGGCCTCCTCTCTAGAAATAAACCTCCCCACCCTACTGTCTAAACAAACACTGCTCCGGTCAGTTCTGAAGGGTTCCCGTTCTGTCCTGGTCTGTTGCGATGACGTTTTTGCCTGTTCTTAGGCGCTTCGTGCCCCGTGCCGTACGGCCCTCTGACGGGGTCCTGGCTGATCTCCAGTGTGTCTTGTGTTTCAGGTGGAGGAGGGCAGCAAGGCGGCGGCCGTCAGCCTCCAGGTGGGAGACGAGCTCATCAACATCAACGACTTCCCCCTTAGCGGCTACAGACAGGAGGCCATCTGCCTGGTGAAGGGCTCCTACAAGACTCTCGCCCTGGTGGTGAAAAGGTACGGCCAAGAGACACCGACCTCCTCCTTTCTCTTTCTGTCACTGTCTCTCTTGCTCTCTCTTTCTTTGTCTATATCTCTCTACCTCCCTCTCTTTCTTTCTCTCTCTCTCTCCCCCCGGAGCTCTGGAGCGCACACCTGCTGTTGCCCCCCCCCCCCCTCCCTCTCTCTCTCTCTGGCCCTGGTCACCATGACGACATCCCAAAGAGAGGGATGATTGGATGGCAGCGAGGAGGGAGTTCCCCAGCTGTCTGTCGGGCCTGGCTGTGATGTAGCTGGTTAGTGTGTCAGTGTGGCTCGGGCCTGTGGTCCTGTTCACTGACCCGCTCTCCCGTGCTCACACTAACTGGATCGGCCTGTTCAGCCAGATTGAGCCGTGCCGCAGAGTTCAGGGTTGTTTACACAAACAGGAGGAAGTGGCCGGAGGGTGACATCACTCTCCAGTGTATTAGACCCCACCCTAGCTGGTGTGGGAAACACCTGTCGTGGGAAAATGGCTTCTGTCCCGTGCTAATCCACTAATCTTGTCTCCCAGTCACTACCGATCTTATCAGCTTAGATCCTTTTTTATTAATGCTGTCGCCCTTTGCCACAAAGAGACGACAGCAACAATAAAAGAGAGAGTGTTTGCATGGTCCCTCCTGGAGGCTGCGTTTATTCAAAACAAACGCACGCCAACTTCCCTCTTCCTGGTTTCCTCTCTTGTCATGGAGGACAAACCGGCACGCTCCCACGAACAATAAGCTCTCACACGAGCTCTACAAACTGACACCCTGCTATGGGTGGTGTCCAGTAAGGTAACTTCTGAATCATTTGGACCATGTCCAGGCAGACACGTTCTAAAAGGCCTCATTGTGTGCAAAACACTGCTTTCTTTGTCTGGACTTCACGCCATGTCGTTTAATATCAGAACGTAAGCCCTAAGCAAACACGCTTCCACAATAGCGTCTTCTCTCGTCTGTGCTCGTCCCCTGGCAGAGACGCACAGCTGTGGGGGTCCTCAGCTGTCTCTAGTTGGGTGTGTTGCGGATGGCTGTGCGTACTGTACGGCTCACCACAGCAGGAACAATGACTCTGGAGGAGATGGGGAACCCATGACACGCACGAGCCTCTCGATTCTCCTGCGCCCAGCTCTGGACTCAATGATCTCTTTTTTGTCTCGTCATCCTAACTCTGCGCCTGCTGTTTCTTTCTCTCTCCCCCTCTCCCTCCCTCCCTCTCTCTCCGTCCCTCTCTCTCTTTCTTTCTGGCTCCCTCCCTTTCATTCTCTTCCTCTCTGCGAATGTGAACCGCAGTCGCAGTAGATGACGCAAAGAAAGTGAACCGGCCGAGGTGACACCGGCAAGTTGCGGCTGGGTTTGAGGCTTGTCGCAGGGCTGCCCCCGATTTGAGATGTGATCTCCCCGGGGCGCAGTGTGCCTGAGAGAGGAATGCTGCTCGTACCAGAGTGACCATCTGATCCCCTGAGAGCACCTTTTCACATCTCCACAAGGACTCTTGTCTCGGGACGCATTTAGTCGTGATTATACGACGAGCAGGAAAACATCCCTAGCCTGTCGTTATGCAAAGCCACAAAAACAAAACAGTCTGAATTAGACTGGAAGATTCCGAGGCTCAGTCGCTACTGGGACCTCAAAGCTTGGCTGTCTGACATCTCCCCCATGCTAATTGGCATGTGATTGTTGATAGTGTCAGCCTGTAAAGATGCCTACAAACGTTTTCAAAGGTGATTCAGGTCTGGACATGGCTTGCAATGTGGGCTTGGCCATTCCATGTAGCAACAATTTGTTAGCACGCTAGTCTAGGGCACCACCATAGCACACCTTTCTTAATAAAATAATGGATTCACTTTTATGTGAAGCGGTGTATTTTTCCAAATAACGTGTATTGAATTGAAGGGTTGGGGGGGGAGTATCTGCAAGCAAATGTTCCACCACTGAACTACACACATTCCCCAGCCTTCCTAGTTTGTATTCTCTTCAGTATGCGTAAGGCAGTGTTGTGGCCCGGTTGTTTTGACACAGCCAGACAAGCCGGCAGGGGGTGGAAACTTCCAGAACCTCCTCCCGTCTGCAGGCGTGGCCACGGAGTGGGAGGGGCCTGGCTCCAGCCTCTTACCTGTGATGACTCATGTGGAGCGATGAGGTCATCAGGAGGCAGGGCCTGGCACAGGTGATCGTGGTGCAGACACAGGTGGGGTAGCAGAGACTATGGGATGTGGTAACCAACGGTGTTGAGCTTTGACACGTTTTCAGACAAGAGGTGTTAAGTGATCATTTGTTGATCAGCTTTCGATGCTACTGATATGGAGCCGCAGAATGCAGAGATCTGGCAGATTGTAGAAGAAGAAAAAACGTCAAGCTAAACTTTTAATCTCTCTAAATTGGATAGTCTGGTGTCTTTGCCTAGTGACATAAGTAGAGAACCTAGCTGTGATTCTGAAGGCCGTCTAAGCTGTCTTGTGAGACAGTGCTTGCTTGGTTTGTTTATCTCGGGGTTCCCTTCCCTTGGGGTTCGTATGCAGTCAGAATAAAGAGTGCATAGGAACAAGTATGTGTTTGGGTCAGAGGGTGTGTGGATGTTGCAGAGATCTGTGGTATGTTCAGCCTAGTCACAGAGCCATCTAGTGGTCTCAAGTTATGCACGCAAAAGAAAGTTGGACTTTTTGCACTTTTGTCAAAGTCTTTGCATTGACCACATAGCCTTTGCAAGCTAAAAGCAACACAAATAAACAGTTGTTTTTTCTCTGTCCAGTCCGATCCCAAGGAGGGTTTACATGGTTCAGATGTGCTAATCCCCCCCCACACACACACACCATCCCGCTAAATTGTGTTTTGCTCCATCAAGGTGACATGACACGGCTTTCATTTCATGGATATGGATGGGGAGTAGAACTATTTTCCCTGCCCCCCCCTCTCCCCAAGAGACAGAATAATCTAGAATGACTCCAGCGTTCCAGGCTGATGACTTTAACCTTAAACAGAGCAGCAGGCGGTTGCTCGTTCGTGTTGAACACTTACTGAGGTATGTAACCCTAAGCACTTTCTCATGTCTGCCCTGAATTTATTGCTGAATCAACACAGTAAGTGCTACCCCTCACAGTCCAACTAAAGGCCAAGCACTGCTAAGGGATCTGAATCGGTAACCTAGTTTGTGTTTTAATGCAGCCTAGCATAGCAAAGGAAGCATCTATGAGGCATGTTATGCCATCAGCTAATTATTAGCGGCTTATATTAGCTGCTAACATAAGAAAAAATGCTCAAATATTAGCTGCTAATTTTAGCAGCCTTATTTTTGCCACTTAATGAAGCAGAGGGACCCAAGTTTTGAGGATTCTCCAGGTGTTGAGGGGGGGCCCAGGTGTTGAGGGGGGCCCAGGTGTTTAGGGGGGCTCGGGTGTTGAGGGGGACTGGGGTGTTGAGGGGGGCCCAGGTGTTGAGGGGGGCCCGGGTGTTTAGGGGGGCTCGGGTGTTGAGGGGGGCCCGGGTGTTGAGGGGGGCCCAGGTGTTGAGGGGGGCCCGGGTGTTTAGGGGGGCCCGGGTGTTTAGGGGGGCCCAGGTGTTGAGGGGGGCCCAGGTGTTTAGGGGGGCTCGGGTGTTGAGGGGGACTGGGGTGTTGAGGGGGGCCCAGGTGTTGAGGGGGGCCCGGGTGTTTAGGGGGGCTCGGGTGTTGAGGGGGGCCCGGGTGTTGAGGGGGGCCCAGGTGTTGAGGGGGGCCCGGGTGTTTAGGGGGGCCCGGGTGTTTAGGGGGGCCCAGGTGTTGAGGGGGGCCCAGGTGTTTAGGGGGGCTCGGGTGTTGAGGGGGACTGGGGTGTTGAGGGGGGCCCAGGTGTTGAGGGGGGCCCGGGTGTTTAGGGGGGCCCGGGTGTTTAGGGGGGCTCGGGTGTTGAGGGGGGCCCAGGTGTTGAGGGGGGCCCGGGTGTTTAAGGGGGCCCGGGTGTTTAGGGGGGCCCGGGTGTTTAGGGGGGCTCGGGTGTTGAGGGGGGCCCAGGTGTTGAGGAGGGCTCAGGTGTTGAGGGGCAGTGTGTCAGCACAGACAGCCAGTGACTCGCCGCCTGGTATTCCACTCAGCCCAGGAATGTGCCGGTCATTATGGCTCGCTCACGGTTCAGCTCTCCCTCCCATCCATGACTGGCCTGATTGTGAGTGCTGCTTTGTTAAAGTCCAAAGGGGGAGGGGGGGAGGGGGGTGGAATCACCTCCAGGATCCAGCATTTTCTAGCGTTACATTTAATGACGTGTTATTGCCACCCTCTGTTAAGTGATCAGGTCTGGCCATTAAGCATGGATGGATTATCCACTGTTTTAAGCAACAGTCAAGAACCAACATCCCTGCCTTAAGTAAGAAAAAGGGTCAGCGTTAACTAGACCCTCTAATCTGATTACCAAATACCTCATCAAAACTAAAGGCCTTTTTAATCGTTCACGTTGATGATGTTCGGTTCAACATGTGAAATGGCAGCGTTTGTATTGATACGTTTTAACGTGAGACTTCAAATTAAACGTTGAATGAAGTTCCCTGGCTGGTGAGGGGGGGGGGGTTAAGAGCAGCCAGCGTTTTAGTGAAGTTAAAAGCCTTCAAATGGCCCCGTCTGGAATGTATGCTCCAAGGATCCCCATACAATAGATCATTGTGAAAGGTTGTTTAGTAAAGCCCTCCTATCAACTTTAGGCCCAAACAGTTCTTCGCTAATCTTCTTGCCTGTCACCAGACTGAGTTTTAATCAAAACTTTGGAGGTCAGGCTGTAATCTAAGTCTGTTTTAAAGTCTCCTACAAAGTTTCTGTTGTTGAACTTAGCCGGTGTCTGTATGAACCAGGTGGGTTAGGTTTGTTATCTGCGGTCAGACGGTATCAGAGTGACCATACAATCTGCTCACAACCCTTCTTTAGGAGGCGTTGAAAGTATCCTTGAACTAAAGACCCTACTTCGTAATATGGTCCTGCAGCTTCTGTTTTGTCTTAATACTTTCTGTTGGCATTTTCAAGAATTTTAGCATGTAGCCAGCCAGCCATTTCTAAATTACACTGTCATCTGTTAGGTTCATCCTTTAAAAAGTATGTTGTGGCTGCTCAGGTGATAAGGCCAAGCTGTTGATGTCCCCAAAATCAGACAGTTAGCTGATTTGCGTTTGTCTGATTGTTGAAATCATCCGCTGCTGACGTCTGTGTTGGGGGGCGGGGTGGGGGGGGAGGCCTGCTGCGTTCCCTAGCTACCGAGGGCTTTAGAAAACCACCGTGGCCTTCCACCTCAACCGATCAACCTGTTGCCATAGGGATGAGAGAAATGCACGTCTGCCTCACAACACAAGGAGAGTCCACCGTTTCAACTCATTAGCATACCGGCCACCAGGAGCCAATGGGACGGCGCAAGGTGCCGGATTACTCAAAGGGGAATGGCTGGGACAAAGGCCCTCCTCCTTCCCTTATACACCCCACCGCCCCCTTTCAGGGGTAAACCTCACCCCCTCCCCTCACCCATGATCCCTGGGGAAATCTGCCCTGCCTGGTACCCACACAGGCAGTAGAAGTTTCCGAGTCGGCGTGTCAGGGTGGCTTACGTCGCAAGGCTGTCGGGTGTGTGGCCAGTGTGAGGACCTGGCGGTGGCTGTTTGGTCCAGGCCGTTGAGGAGGGAGAGGTGCCGTGTGCTGATGGCCAGAGCCCGGCGGTAGTCAGTGGTCTGAGTGTGTCTTTGTCCCGGGCCCCCCCCCCCATCCTTTTTGAAGTGCCTGTGGAATGCGGTGCGTGAGGAGCCCAGCTAGCTCAGCTCTCTGGAGGTCTGTGGGTTTGCTGCTGGTCTGCTGCCCCGCTGGAACACTGGCTCCCAGGGAACTGGAGAGGATCTGAGGTGAGCAACCAACTCCTCACTTTTCTCGTTCCCTTCCCTGCCCCCCCCCCTCACACACTCCGCCCTCTGAGAGCCTGGTGAGTTGATTGGCGCCTCCTCTCTCGTGTGTTCTTTCAACTGACCTTTTTAAGTTGGAAGTGTTGTATTGTTTTTCTTTGCTGTGTAAACTTGCTTCTGGGTACTGGAGGGTGTTATTTGTTGCTGTGACACATGGATCTGGATCACCGGTGTAGCATATGGACCGCTCTCAAGGCTGTGTTTTGTGACCCCAATAACAGTCTGGATTATTGTGTTCAATGAGCACAAGGCCAGGCATCATTCAGGTTAAGCCATCATCAGCAACATTCAGCATTTCATAATCAAATAGGCCTACCAGATAATCTGTTAACGTCGGTCTCACACAGTGAAGTATAACCCTGCTAACGGGATAGATGACACCATCACTGTTTGCTGACGCTCGTCTGCGGTTCCAGAGTGGTTCTGCAGGTCCTTGAGCCTACATGGCTACTATTCTTGAGGCTAAATGTTCTTACCAGTCGGCAGTTAGGTCCTCGCGAGGGACGTGTTTACTTTTGAATGTGTCTCTGTGAAGAGGTGAAGTGAGTAGGGGTTTTCCACAGTTCAACCCCCCCCTCCCCCCCCACCACCACCACACACACACTCCCCCTCCTCCCTGTCTAGCCCCCCTGCTCCACCGATTCACTCTCCTGGCATATCTGTGCCGGTCCAGCTGTAGCCCTGACAATACGGCTAATAAAGCCGGGCTCGTTTGCATATGAATGGCGCGCGGCACCATGTGTGGCTAGCTGCCGAGTGCTCCAGAAAGACAGACTCGGTGGAGCCCAGGAAGACAGAGCCTCTCTCCGGCCCTCTCTTTGTCCCCTCTAAACAAGACCGGAGGATCAGTTCGGAAAAGGGTTTCTTCCGCTTTTGCCACTTCGCCCAGCGAGACGGTGAGGTTTCCCCCGTCCGCTGGTGTGGAATTCAGCCGGCGTGGCTCGACTGCTGATGTGGCCGTCGAACGGAACCGTTGTTGACCAGCGGCGTCCTCTGACCGTTCAGGTCTCGACCCAGCGTGGCGGGGGGGGGGGGGTCCGGTGACCTTTGACCTTGTGGCTTTATAGGGCAACGAGGGCACGTCCCATTCCGATGGGAAAGAAAGTAAGGCTTTGTTTAGTTGAGCTCATCAGATTCACAACACCCTCTTGATCCTAAGAAGGTTAGACTAGTAGGAGTCTCGCCCGTGTAAGTGAGCTAATGCAGGCGCTGGGAAGTTCTGGGTTTGAGGAGATATTTCGGGTAGTTTTTGTTTTTCTTACATGTGAGGTGAAATGAGTGTTTAGGAACAAAGCTCATCCCAGTGTGTCACAGCCACACGGGATAAGAGCTGGAGTTATGCAGCCAGATGACCTCAATCTCAGCTCAAACCTCAAGCACTTAGTTACAGACCGTGAACATAGACAGCGGTCACCTAGCCTTCAGGACAACAGAGGCTGTTTACAGCCCGGGCTGTGTAGTTAACCAGCCCACTGCCAGACGCCGTCCCTTCACCTGCCTCCACATGATGTCACCTACGCTGTCCTTAACCAGCCAGGTCACCCCTCTCAGCAGGCCGCCCGGTGACACCGTTAAGCGTCACCGGGGGGCAGGAAGGGACAGGATCTGTCTGGGTGGCAGACGACAGCTTGGCCCGAGGGGGTGATGCGGCTGATCCGGGGTTTTGGGAGAGATTCTGTGGCCTCTAAAGCCCCCCCCTGCCCCCCCCCCCCCCGCCCCCCCCCCCCCCCCCCCCCCCCGCCCCATGCTGGGCTGTGGAGCCCCATGGGGGACATATGGCAGTCTGAGCACACAGCCTGGCTCTCTGGCTCTCCTCGCGTCTGTCAGCCTGTTCCCTCAGCCAGTCTGCTGACGGGAGGGTGATGTTTGTGAAGGCTTCTGCATGAGAAGGTCATTCTGCACACAATCATTTTTTTTTTGTTGTATTCTATATATATTTTTTGCTTTTAATTAAATAGTTTTTTTATATCAAGGTTTTTGGTTATTTCATCTGTGTGTGTATAGTTGTTTTCGAGGCACAGGGTGAGCAGTCACTAGTTTGACCAGGAGAGGGGGCCATGAAACCATGCTTTTGTAGGCACATAGTTTAGGAACAAGGTCAGCATTTTCTACTTGAGCTTTTCCAAGAATTTCATGCAGCCTGAAGGTTGAATGTTTTGGAGGTTCAATTAGTATTTTCTGAAGGTTGCAATATTATATATGAAATCCCTTTGCGCACAAAAAACCACACACACACACACACACACACAATGTCAGTGCTTTGTGAGTTTTACCGTTGTGTATGTGATCAGTTTTGAGCTGCCATTCAGCTTGTGTGTTCCCTCTTCCTGTTGCCTCCAGGAATATGAAAATGGTGGATATTGTAGCTCAGAAAATGCCCTCAGAAAGCGACGTGCATGTGGCCAGGAGCTTTCTCACGAAGATTTTGCGAAGTTCCATGAGGTATGGTACCAGTAGCTCACCAGTAGCACCTCTCCATGTCTCCATCCACCACCATCCAGTCTGGCATGTCCCCATTTGATTCCATGATCCCATTCTCCTGTCGTGGGGTCACCCACCCTCCCATACCAGCTCTCCTCATCCCCAGATGCAAAGTCCCTTTGATTTAGCCCCCCCTCTGTCATCCAGCTGTTTCATTGTCTCATCACATGTGATGGTCTGTGATGTGGTCATGTGACGGCGGTTGCTGTGCTCGTGGTCGTCGCTCCGCTCGTTTTCCGCGGCTACGGCGACTGCTCGTCTTCGTCGACCTCCCGTCGTGCTGATCTGTGTTTGTCTCGTTCTACCCCCTCTCCTCACATGCGTTACAGGAAGAACCGTTTCAGAGGGTAGGTTCCCGCCTGCATGGTTCTGTGTGTCCGTGTTCCGGCTGTATCATGTGACTCAATGTTCCACCTCAAATCTCATCTCTAGTTCTGTGATTTTTACTTTTGTAGTTTCTGAAGTGCTTACGCTCTGTAATTTCAAGTCTTCTGTACTTGTCGGCTGTTTTTGTGGTTAATGTTGAGTTCTGTGGTTTGTAAATGGAAGTACATGCATTCCTGTGTTCCATACGGGCTTGCGCTCTAATCCAGAGCTGCTTTTTCCTCTCTCTCTCCCTCTCTCTCTCTCCCCAGGAGAAATGAACCCGTAAGCAGGCCTCACTCCTGGCACGCCACCAAGTTCAACGAGAGCCAATCGGAGACTGCCAAAATCCAGTCTCCGCCTCCGCCAGTCTGGCACACAAGATATGATGCAAGGTAGCCCAGGAATCATGAAACAAGTTCCCAATCCTTTCCCTCCTAGAAATAAAGCAAATTTAATTATATACATAAACAAACAAAAGCCTTTCTCAAAATCTCTGAGAAACCTGTGTATTTAAACGTTGTTTCTAAAGTGTGTCCATTCAATGGAGCTTTCATGCCCTCATCCCTGATCTGTGTCCCCAGTTCCTCCTCTACTGATCTCTCCACCGGCTGGGAGCAGACCAACCTGCGCAGAGTGTCCGACCAATTCAGCTCCCTGGGCAGCATGGACAGCCTAGAGCACGTCCCTCACCCCTACCCCTCCGGCCGCCTCTCCCCTGCCAAGTCCAACACCAGCGCGGAGCACCTGGGGGGCGGCAAGCGCGACTCGGCCTACAGCTCCTTCTCCACCAGCTCCGGCACGCCCGACTACACGCTGTCCAAGAGCAACGCCGCCTCCACGGAGAACGTGCTCTACAAGGTCAGCCAGTGGGACTCGGGTGGCCGGCACAGCAACGGCAGGCACAGCCAGAGCCTGAGCGAGGGGGCGAAGGCGGACGAGCGGGCCGGGTACCTGCTGCAGCTCCCCGGGGGGCCCGCGGGCCGGGAGAGCCCCCGGCCGGAGGAGCAGCCGCCCGGTCCTCGCCCCTCCATCTCGGGCCGGGCCAGCTTCGGCCCCGTGTGGCACGTACCAGAGAAGAAGAAGCCCGCCCACTCGCCCTCCCCTCCTCCGCCCCTGCCGCCGGTGCGCAGTGACAGTTTTGCCGCCACCAAGGTCCACGAGAAGGGCCTCGTCATAGCCTACTCTGAGGACCCTGACCCCCACCTCCACCCCAAAGCCCCGGAGGCCTCCGACACACGGCGTGGTTACAGCCTCGCCGCGAAAAACGACGCCGGCGGTCCTCACGTTTCATCCGATAGCTCCCACCACAACCAGCTCAACTCCAACAAGCTGTACTCCCTCTCCAGTACCGACGTGAGGCTGGGCCCGCCCCCGTACGCCTACACACCTTACCACCAGCGCCAGTACAGCGACGAAAGCACTTTCTACTCCCAGCCCAGGACCCCGTCCGCAGCCAAACCGCACAACATCAGTGCCTACTACAGCAGCATGCAGGAGCTGCCCACCAACAACTTCACCCAGACGTACGGCCACACCCAGACCCAGGCCCCCGCCACCTCCCTGTCCAACACGGCCATCGACCAGAACCCAGACGGTGCCGGCCACACCCGCTACTACTGCGTGACGGCCCGCCAGCCGGCATCACAGGCCCAGGTGGGAAAGACTGAGGACGGAGGAAGGGGAGCGTGTGTGGAAACGGTGAGCAGCGGAGGCGAAAGGGCACCCCTCAGCCCCCAGACGCTCCAGAAGACCAAGTACCAGCTACCTCAGCCACAGCCGGCGCACCCCACCGCAAAGGACAGCAACGGGTACGGGCAACAGGACGACCCGGCGCCACGTCACAAGCTGCCGGCTGTGCCGGCGCCCCCTGCCGGACCGGAGGGGCCAGCCAAGCACGGCGGGGACGACAGGGGCAGCCAGAGGAGGCTGGATGTTCAGAACGCCGAAGCCCACTACATGAGCTACCCTCCCAGCAGACAACCAGACCAGAGGACGTCCCTGTCCACGCAGCACAGAGAGCCGGACGTCAGGCCGGGGGGTCCCCAGGGAGTCGGGATCTCCCCCCAGACCACGCCCTTGCTCCACTCTCTGTCGTCCGAGAGCGCGGGCCGGGGCGGCGTCCCCGACCCGCTGACCCTCCAGCAGACGCGCCGAAGCGAACGCTTCGCCACGACCCTCCGGTGCGAGATCCAGATGAGGCGGGCCAAGCTGCAGAAGAGCAAGAGCGCGGCCGCCCTCAGCGGGACGAGCGAGGCGGCGGAGGAAGAGGAGGAGGCGGCGGAAGCCGAGTCTCAAGAGAACTCGGTGGCCTCGCCGTCCTCGGAGGGCTCCTTCAGCAGCACCTACAAGGACCACCTGAAGGAGGCGCAGGCCAGGGTCCTAAAGGCCACCTCGTTCAGGAGGAGAGACCTGGAGCCCGTCCTGCTGGAGCACTCCGGCTCGGACGGTCTACCCGGGTACCCCTCCTCCGTCCTGGGCCGCAAAGACTCCAATCCCTTGCCCAGCGTCTCCGAGGCGCCGCCCAGCCGGTCCAGCGGCAGTCAGGTGACCCGCATCGGAGGCAGGAAGCGTTTCACAACGGAGAGGAAAGTGCGGTCGTACTCTGAACCCGACAAAATCCACGAGGTGGGCGTGGAGGAGGGCGCGGCGCCCCCCGAGAGAGCTGACTCCATGACGGACCGAAGGAAGCTGTTCGAGACCACCGGGAAACCCGCCTTCCCCAAACCCCTCCCCAAGCACGGCCCGCAGAGCAGCTCGGAGGCCCCCAGAGAGCCCCAAGCGAGGGCCCCGGCGCCCAGCAGGGGGTCGGAGGACGGCCTCTGCGAGGCCCGGACCCGAGGCCTCCCCCCCGCGGAGTACCCGGAGGAGGCCCGAGGCCTGGAGGTCTCCCACAGGCAGGCCCTCCTGGAGCAGCAGAGGCTGGGGACCTTCGCGGAGTACGAGGCCACCTGGAGCCTCCCCAAGAAGCCGGCGGAGACCAGGGCGTCCGGGCGCTACCGGTCCGCCGACAACATCCTGGACCCGGCCGCGGAGGAGCGGACCAAACCCACCTGCGTCCACGAGCGCTCGCGCTCCTCCCCTTCGGCCGACCTCTACGGCCAGGTAACTCCTCCCACCCGCACAGTGTTTTTCCGCATCGCTCTCACGCGTACCAATAAGGTGAATGTAGAACTTGGAAGGCAGGCCCTTTTATGAAAGTTGATGTACACTGTGTATTTAGAATCTGTTCTAAAGGTGAGATCCAGTGGCGACTACAGACACTGCACCCTGAGTCAGTGATGCAGGCACAAAAGAAATGGGCTAAGTCAAATATTAATCTATGTTTCCTCATAAAGACACACCCTTAGACAAAGAGAGGGAGAGAGAGAGGTCATCTGACAGGAGCTTTCTTGCGTCACCTTTCTTCCTTCGAAGCAGCGAAAGCACTCGTTACACATTCGCAGCACAAGCTGTTGAACTAGTCTTTTTTTTTCGCATATTTTCTTTTCTGTGACGTCTCCCTTTGCAAGAACGCGTTTTTTGACGATCGTTTGTTAAACGAGCGACACGTGCTCTTGCTTCTCACTTGCTTTCAGAACATTCCGGTACCGGGAAGAAAGTCTGCAGAGCACTGCCAGCCTGAGCACCAGCCTGCAGCCCAGAACCACAAAGTCTCGAGGTGAGGACCCCCGCTTCACACACACACACACACACAAAACCCATTCTCTCCACCAGGAAATCTGCTCCCATCTCTGTGACCAACATCCACATATGGAGTTGGGGAATTTCCATCCTCTAGCCACCTGACATGTGGATTGGGTTTTTTTTTTTTTCTCCTCTCTCTCTCTGTGTGAGTGAACTGTCTGGTGAGCTGATTAGCCCAGTCTGTGATCTGGGGAGGCATGCCTTCCCCAGGTCAGCTATGTCAGAGAGGAACACTGCCTCCTTTATGAGCCCTCTGGGCATACCAGGGGCACGGCCGGACCCAGCTGTAACTACACAGCCGTTCTGTCTGCCTGCCCTTTGTGTCGACAGTGGAAGCGCTTGGTAGTGGGCTGGCGGGTATGCGTGCGTGACACACAGGAAGCGGCGGACCAGCCTTCAGCTTGAATGCCGAAGGGGCGCTGGTCACGTGACCCACTCCTGGTGCCATGGCTCGGGGTCATAGGTGTGTTATCTCCTGGTTGGGGCGTGTGCGGCAGCGTTACTGCTTTCGCTTTACGTATGGGTAGAGAGCATGACATAGGGAGGATCAAATCAAATTGACATATTCAGCAAGGGATTTGTTGGAAGTTGTTGTAACTCTGTAATCACAGGCCCGCCTACATGGCAAAGGAAGAAGACAGTGAAATGGAGATCGGGGGGATAGTCTTCCCCTGTGAGCTGGAGGTCCATGTTGGGTGCAGGCAGCAGAGAGCGGGAGTCCCTCTGATCCCTGAGAGAGCAGCCTGGGTGTTTGCTCTGAGGGCAGGGCTCCAGCGCTCCCAACAACTCGTGTGTTTGCTCGGGGTTTCGTACGGCACAGTGCTCCGGATCCCCCACATCCAGCCCGGTGCACGACAACAGTGACGTTTGATGCAGCGCTGCGGCCGTACGGGCCGACACGCCTCCAAGTGAACGTCTGCCGCCGCGCGGGTGTTTAGTCTGACGGGACGGTCTGCAGGTGCGTTCCTGTCTGAACACGGGTCTCACAACTGTCTTTCCCTCCTGTCGGAAAGCGTGAGGGAAGAATCCTGCTCCCTGCTAAATCCGGGACTTCCTGGGACTCGCAAAAGAGGCGGTCTTGGTTTGGCATGCTTTCGTTGAGTCAAGCAGTCAGCAGCATGTTTGCTGGGACTGCTCCTCTACACGAGCCTCTAGATGGTCTAACATCCCATAACCATAAAGGGGGTCGGATGGCTGAGCGGTTAGGGAGTTGGGATATTAATCAGAAGGTTGTTGGTTCAATTCCCGGGCCGTGCCAAATGAGGTTGTGTCCTTGGGCAAGGCACTTCACCTTACTTGCCTCGGGGAGAATGTCCCTGTACTTACTGTACGTCGCTCTGGATAAGAGCGTCTGCTAAATGAATAATTGTAAATGTAAATAACCGCACCGTACATCTCACTCGAGTGAAACTTCAGTGGAATACAAATCCAGCTGCCCAGATAAAAAGCATAGCAAATATGAACCAGTGTGTTCAAACACCATAAGGTCTCTTAAGATAATATGAGCCTGACCGGTTTGTCTGGCGTCTGAAAAGGGGTTCCATCTAAAGTTCCCCAGGTGACACCTATTGAGGGTGTCATCTTTAGAAGCCTCATTGAAGGGGCCAGGCCACATGACGGGCTCCTCGGCAGGGTACGGCCTGCGTGGAGGGTGGGGGTGGGGGCTGCAGATAGACGAGCCTGTCGGGTGAGCCCTCTCCTGGGTGTGGTTCCTGATCCGCTGTAAGCGGAGACTCTGGGTCCCGAGAGCCACCTGTCACACAGCCCAGGGACGTTCAGGCGAGCACAGCCGTGTTCCCTCTCTCCCCTGACTGCACCATGAAGCTGCCGGACGCGAGACGGTGAGCCGCTACGTTGCGCTAACTAGGAGTCGAGCCTTGTAGATCCACTGACGGGTCGTCGTTTGGACTCGCTAGGAAACCCGCTAGTTCTACTGTTCTGTTTGGGTGCGTTTTGTTTTCTAACCGTGTTCATGCTCGACCTGTTTTGGAAAGGTGTCCGGTAGCTTGGGAACGGAGGTGGTGAGCGTGCACGCACAACCCTGGTGTGTCTGCATGTCCGCTCAGGATGAAGGGATGGTGGAGCGAGTCAGGATCTTCTCCCGTCAGATGATGGTGTTTAGCTGGGGTGTGGCTCCGTGCTCCTGTACTTAATGAGAGGTTCCTGGTACCAAACTGTGGGCCGTACTAGTTCTAGCATGCCAACACTGCAGCTCCCAAACCCCCTGGATTACACTCCCTCTCTTCAGCTGAAGAACGCCCCCAAGTCCCTGCATGCTAACACACTGGATCACACGTTCAGCTTTTCTCTCTCTCCCTCTCTTCCTTTTTTTTCTTCTTCTTTTTTTTTGGTTTGTCTTTTTCCGTCTCTTCCTCCTCCTTTGTTCCTTCTTTGTCTTTGGTCCTCAATCCTCCCTCCTGGCCAGCGTCTCTGTGTCCACGTCCAGCACCGCGGCGGCTCCTCTCCGCCTGTCAGGTACCCATGTGAATGTGCCGCGTGAATGTGCTTTCTCTCGTCGACTCGACGTTAGCAACACTGAATGATGATACACATAGCGTGCGCGTGAAGGATTGGTTGCGGCCGCTGTCTGGTGTCGTCCTGTTATCGAAGCCTTGTCTTTTCAAAATGGCGTCTGGGTTCTTTCTGGTTTTGGTGGGGGGTTTTGTTTTTTGGGGAGGGGGGGGGGGGTTGAAATATTCTCACAACCAATCTCCTTTCTCGGAGGCCCCGTAGTTCTGTCACTTAAAATCTCCAGGATATCCCCCAGCTCTCTGGAATGGGCCTTCTCTGACCACCATGACCTGCTGAACACACCCAGACAAGAGCCTTTTGTCTCACGCTCTTGACAACCACAGGCCGTAAATCTAGACGTTCTGACAGAGTTAAAAATATCAAATGATTGGGAATGTGGTGAAGGGAGAGAGAGGGAAAATACAGAAGAAAAATTGTCCAGCGGCTGGTGTTGTTACCCCTGTCGACTTGTGGGAATGCAAATATGTCTGCCGTCGCCACGGTTACCGGGGGAGGAAGGTTGCAAAAAAAAAAAAAAGGAGGGGAGAAGTGTGTCAAGTCAGATTAGCCTTAATCGCAGAGGCTGTTCCAGAGCGTGGAGCCCTGGAGCTAAGCTGCATTAGTTCATGTATCTGATGTGGTCCTGGCCTGGCGCGTCACACCCCTGGTGCCTCTCTGTGTCCCCCCAGGTCTTCCAGCAGGAACCATGGAGACGGCAGGGCGCCCGAGAGACCCGCGGACACCGACCGTTTCCCAGAACCACCCCCGCCACCCGTGACAGCCCAGAACCCCGAGCACAGGCTCTCAGCCGGTCCTGGTCCAGGCTGCCACAGGCCCAGTGACTCGGCCCCCCCAGGCTCCGACCCCTCCAGCGAGCCCCCTACCGGCCCCCGGAGGCGGGCTCCTGCCCCGCTGAGGCCCCCCCCTCCCAGGCTGGACAGGCCCAGATGTCCAGAGATCGCTCCCCTGCTCGGCAAGTCCCAGGAGGCCCTAACTGCATGCTCCCCGATCAAAGAGCTTAACCCCGCCCCCGTCGCCGCCCCCTCTCCCCGCAGCCTATCGGAGCAGAGCCAAGGACTCCCGGAGAACAAACGGGGAGGCGACAACCCCGTCGCGCCATCCAATCCCCAGCCTGCTCCTCCCCCTCCTCCCTCCCTCTCCGGACCCTCGGGCCAGGCCAAGCCCTCCATGGACGGCCAGCGGTCCCCGTCGCCCCAGTTCGCTCCGCAGAGACTCACTGACAAGCCGCCCGCCTCTCTGCAGGATGAGAACTCCACCAGGTAGGAGAGATCCCTTCTCTACTTTTCTAGTCTATCTCTCACTCACTCTCTCACTCACTCTCTCTCTCTCTCTCTCTCTCTCTCTCACTCTCTCTAGCTTGGGAAGCTATCTCCTGTCTCTCTCTTCTCCACCCACCTATCAAGCCATGTGACTGCTGGTCCGCTTCTGCTCATTGTATCGTCATGCCTCCCAAGTACAAAGAGGCTTATTGAGACCCACTCCATCCCATAATTAACATGTGAATGCTAGCCTGCCCGCTAGCAACACGGCATCATTTAGAGAGGGGCTCCTATGTGTTCTCAGAAAGGCCTCTTTCACTGCAGACGTTTTGTTCTCCTGCTGGGCTCTGACATAAGTGATATAATGTGTACTGTAGTGGAGAGGGCTGTCTGTCTGTACGCATGTGAGATCTAGGAGGGATTTTTTTTTTTTACAAATAAATTCAAATGTAATGTATGTCATATGGTTCCTGACCGGGCCTTGTGATTGGGTAAACTGTACCCAGCCGTCACAGACACAGGGGGAGAGCTGTCCTGTGTCTGCGTGCTGGTCTCTCATCCCCGCCGCCTGTGTTCTGTGTTCCTGACGCTCCAGGACGGAGAACGTGATGGAGAACAGCAGCAGTCCCTCCGCGAGGAAGGTGCCCATCAAGATCGTCCACAGCGAGAGCCTGACGGAGAAGGAGAGCCGCCACTACCTTCTCCACAGCGACTCCCAGGCCGGTCCCCAGGCCCCGGGCGCCCTGAGCCAGGTGGGCAGCCTAGGAGCCCCGGACCAGTCCTACTCCCTGTTCTGTGCCTACTCTCGACAGAGGGACCCGGAGCCCCAGGCCGAGGGAGAGCCAGACCCAGACCCGGCCCTTCACGCTGATCTGAGGCTGCACATAGACTCAGATGCGAGTCCTGAAATCGAGCAGCAAGCTGCAGCTGGCTTCCCGACAGCCCCGCCACCAGACGTGGCTCCTCCCGCTACCCATCTGCCAGCCCCGCCCACCACAGAGGACCCACCCCCAGAGGCCCCCAGCAGTAACGGCGTGGCCCCCGCCTCCCTCTCTCAGGACGACCAGAAGAGAGAGGAGCTGGCCAGGGACATCATGGGCAAGGATCGGTCCCTGGCAGAGGTCCTGGACCAGAGCAGGATGAAGACCACCATGGACCTGATGGAGGGCATCTTCCCCCAGGAGCAGCAGCTGCTGGAGGGGGCTCACCAGCGCAGGAAGGTGGGGCCCAAGCAGGCCTCCCCCAGGGCTGCCGAGGACAGGTCAGTCCAGCCCGACCCTCCTCCCCACCTCCGTCCTGGGGCCTGAGAGCCGCTAGTGGTGGTGTCATAGTGCTCAAAGTTAGCCGTCTTAATGGCTAAATGATGAATTGCGACCAAACTAAAAGTGCACTCTTTAGGAAACTCAGCCACCCGATGGTGACTTTAGGAACTGCAGCGTATTCATTGATTTAGTTTCAAAGTTTAGTATTCAGTCATTTAAAGTTTCAAACATTTCAAACATTGTTTTGAGAGACTTTTTTTCTCAGCCTGTGCAAGCGCGTTGCCGTGGCTCAGCCATGTTGCCGGGGCTCAGCCGTGTCGCCGTGCGTTACAGGAACGGGGAGGACGAGGCGGCAACGGCGGTCGCCCTGGTGACCAGCTCCACCTACTACAGCACGTCGGCGCCTAAGGCGGAGCTGCTGATCAAGATGAAGGACATGCAGCAGGAGGAGGAGCCGGGCTCCGAGGACGAGCTCCCCGACAACGACCAGGAGCTGGCCGACAAGAAGGTACACACCGCCGCACGCGCGCCCTCGCTTACTCTCTGCACTGAAGAAGTCCCTTATGTCTCCCACACCTGTCTCTCTCTTGTCTCTTTTTATTTATCTTTTTTTCCCCCTCTCTCTGAAGTTCTGGGGGCGCTTTTGCTTTATGCGTGAATCAGTACAGCCCCAATATCAGCAAGCCTTGTGCCAAGCTTTCAGTCATTGCATCTGACCACAGTGTACCGTTTCGATTCCGAGTGTCGTGTTTGCCCCGCCCCCTCACCGCTGCCTATGCCCCCCCCCCCCCCTTGCAGCAGGAGCTGATTGACAGCCTGAGCAGGAAGCTGCGGGTGCTGCGCGAGGCGCGGGAGAGCGTGCAGGAGGACGTGCTGGACAACAACGCGCTGGGCCGCGAGGTGGAGGCCACCGTGCAGCAGGCCTGCAGGCCCAACGAGCTGGACAAGTTCCGCATGTTCGTGGGCGACCTGGACAAGGTGGTCAGCCTGCTGCTGTCCCTGTCGGGCCGGCTGGCCCGCGTGGAGAACGCCCTCAACAGCCTGGAGGAGGACGCCCCCGCAGAGGAGAGGGTGAGGACACTGCAGAGAGACGGCATCCACACGTCATCCAGACATTATCCACACGTCATCCAGACATCATCCACACGTCATCCAGACATCATCCACACGTCATCCAGACATCATCCACACGTCATCCAGACATTATCCACACGTCATCCAGACATTATCCACACGTCATCCAGACATCATCCACACGTCATCCAGACATTATCCACACGTCATCCAGACATCATCCACACGTCATCCAGACATTATCCACACGTCATCCAGACATTATCTACACGTCATCCAGACATTATCTACACGTCATCCAGACATTATCCACACGTCATCCAGACATCATCTACACGTCATCCAGACATCATCTACACGTCATATACAGATCATCCAGACATCATCTACACGTCATCCAGACATCATCTACACGTCATCCAGACATTATCTACACGTCATCCAGACATCATCTACACGTCATCCAGACATTATCCACACGTCATCCAGACATTATCTACACGTCATCCAGACATTATCTACACGTCATCCAGACATCATCTACACGTCATCCAGACATTATCTACACGTCATCCAGACATTATCCACACGTCATCCAGACATCATCCACACGTCATCCAGACATCATCTACACGTCATCCAGACATCATCTACACGTCATCCAGACATCATCCACACGTCATCCAGACATTATCCACACGTCATCCAGACATCATCCACACGTCATCCAGACATTATCCACACGTCATCCAGACATCATCCACACGTCATCCAGACATTATCCACACGTCATCCAGACATTATCTACACGTCATCCAGACATTATCTACACGTCATCCAGACATTATCCACACGTCATCCAGACATCATCTACACGTCATCCAGACATCATCTACACGTCATATACAGATCATCCAGACATCATCTACACGTCATCCAGACATCATCTACACGTCATCCAGACATTATCTACACGTCATCCAGACATCATCTACACGTCATCCAGACATTATCCACACGTCATCCAGACATTATCTACACGTCATCCAGACATTATCTACACGTCATCCAGACATCATCTACACGTCATCCAGACATTATCTACACGTCATCCAGACATTATCCACACGTCATCCAGACATCATCCACACGTCATCCAGACATCATCTACACGTCATCCAGACATCATCTACACGTCATCCAGACATTATCTACACGTCATCCAGACATTATCTACACGTCATCCAGACATTATCTACACGTCATCCAGACATTATCCACACGTCATCCAGACATTATCTACACGTCATCCAGACATTATCTACACGTCATCCAGACATTATCCACACGTCATCCAGACATTATCTACACGTCATCCAGACATTATCTACACGTCATATACAGATCATATACAGATCATCCAGACATCATCTACACGTCATCCAGACATCATCTACACGTCATCCAGACATTATCTACACGTCATCCAGACATCATCTACACGTCATCCAGACATTATCTACACGTCATCCAGACATTATCCACACGTCATCCAGACATCATCTACACGTCATCCAGACATTATCTACACGTCATCCAGACATTATCTACACGTCATCCAGACATTATCTACACGTCATCCAGACATTATCTACACGTCATCCAGACATTATCCACACGTCATCCAGACATCATCTACACGTCATCCAGACATCATCTACACGTCATATACAGATCATATACAGATCATCCAGACATCATCTACACGTCATCCAGACATCATCTACACGTCATCCAGACATTATCTACACGTCATCCAGACATCATCTACACGTCATCCAGACATTATCTACACGTCATCCAGACATTATCCACACGTCATCCAGACATCATCTACACGTCATCCAGACATTATCTACACGTCATCCAGACATTATCTACACGTCATCCAGACATTATCTACACGTCATCCAGACATCATCTACACGTCATCCAGACATTATCTACACGTCATCCAGACATTATCTACACATTATCCACATCTCATCTGCCTGCTCACAGCTGATCAGTTCCTTCATACCCGATTGACACCAGTTCTGTCTGCAGCATGTAGCAGTAAGACACCCATGTGTTGTAATTGTTGTAGTTGCCCTGGTTCCCTCGTGACGGACCCTCTTCCCCCCTCATCCCCCCTGCAGCGCACGCTTACTGACAAGAGGAAGCTGCTGATCCGCCAGCACGAGGACGCCAAGGAGCTGAAGGACAACCTGGACCGGCGGGAGGGCGTGGTCTACGACATCCTGGCCGGCTGCCTGCCGGAGGAGAGCCTGGCCGACTACCAGCACTTCGTCAAGATGAAGTCGGCCCTCATCATCGAGCAGCGCAAGCTGGAGGACAAGATCAAGCTGGGCGAGGAGCAGCTCAAGTGTCTGACGGACAGCCTGCCCCTGGAGCAGAGGATGGCCCTGTGAGGGGGCCACACACACCCACCCTGCTCCATGTAGCTGTGTGGGCCGCTCCACACCACTGCCTGGACTGACGCCGCAGTTCGTTTGTCTGTCCAGTAGGGGGCGGCAGAGGTGAGACGCTCAGTGAGACTGACGGAGATCATCCTCCAGCCCACCACAGCGACTAACTGCCCAGGTTGAGGAGGAGTCTCCACGCAGCTCGTCGTATGTCTGATGTTCTTCACTTCCACCCTCAACGGGAGTGCCAAGTCATAAAGCCACTGGGATGATCAAAACCCTTTCCAAAATCACTCTGCTTCGAGACTGGTGTTTTCTTTTCCTTTGATTGTGTTATTTTTTTCGTTTTTTTTACCACAGTACCCATCACTGTCTATAATGTGTTCAAGAATAATCTTTTTGTTGTTTTGTTTTTTTTAGTAATTTATTGTAGCCTTTTGAATCTGTACAGAGGAATAGAATAGGGCAAGTGTTTATTGTCAACTGATTCTTTTTTTAGCTGCCAAGTTTAACTGTTGGTAATCAACACACTTATCTCCACGTGATGTGTCATTGCATTAACCTGCCATTGTTTGTACTCGTCATTTTCATGTCACATCATCCGAATGACTGGACTGACATTTCAGTGAAGGAAGAGTTTTTTTCCAAATGCCTTTTCCTCAGGAGTTTGTCTCACAGGGATTACCTGCGTTCTACCTAGACCACTCGTTTCTAAACATGAGACCGAGGGTGGGGGGGGGGGGTATTCCAGCAGTGACCCCACCCTCTCTGTGGATGCATCAGGAGGGTTTGGAGATAGATATCACCAGCATGGCAACGTCTCATCTCCCTCAGATCACAGGCTGTACAAGCAACTTCGACCCCCCCCCCCCCCCCGGCCGTGGAGCAGTGAGACCCTCTACCCTGGGCTGGTACAGGCAGTGAGACCCTCTACCCTGGGCTGGTACAGGCAGTGAGACCCTCTACCCTGGGCTGGTACAGGCAGTGAGACCCTCTACCCTGGGCTGGTACAGGCAGTGAGACCCTCTACCCTGGGCTGGTACAGGCAGTGAGACCCTCTACCCTGGGCTGGTACAGGCAGTGAGACCCTCTACCCTGGGCTGGTACAGGCAGTGAGACCCTCTACCCTGGGCTGGTACAGGCAGTGAGACCCTCTACCCTGGGCTGGTACAGGCAGTGAGACCCTCTACCCTGGGCTGGTACAGGCAGTGAGACCCTCTACCCTGGGCTGGTACAGGCACCACCTGGCTAATCCTCTCTCTCACCCGTATCGTGATCAAATTTGTTTTGAAACTACTTTGACCATACTTTTTGTCTAGTTAGTTACCTTGGCGGCATTCTGTATGGCTGTTCATTCATTTAGATGACGTCCTCTCTCTCTGCAGTTGGACATTTGTGTACTACATTGTTGGCCACAGTGCTTCTTGTGTGCTGATGGAAGTGAAGGTTCTTGAACTCTGGAAATATGGAGGTACTTAAACGCCCTATCTTCCAGATTACAGGAGAGCCTCTGTATATCTCTCCCGATAAGGTTACCTTTCATCTGATGTCAGGCCACTGTCTTGTTCATGTTAAGTTACTGTAAGACTGATGTAGAAAAACCTTATCGAAGCGGAGACAGTTTTTCAAACTAAAACATTTAAAGACTATGAACTTTCATGTAGTAACCATGGCCACTGTCGCTGACCCTGGATTTCAGGTGAAGCTGTTTTGACTTATTATGGGATGTAATTTGTCACTCACTATACAACACAACTCTACACCACTTGTTTATCAGCTGTGCTGCTTTATATCAAATAAAAGGGTCTGCTAAACTGAACTCTGTGTGTGTGTATGTGTGAGAGAGTGTGTGTGTGTGTGTATGTGTGAGAGTGTGTGTATGTGTGAGAGAAAGAGTGTGTGTATGTGTGAGAGAGAGAGAGTGTGTGTATGTGTGAGAGAGAGAGAGAGAGAGTGTGTATGTGTGTGAGAGAGAGAGAGAGTGTGTGTATGTGTGAGAGAGAGCGTGGGTGTGAGAAGGAGTGTGTTCTACACATGTTAAACTTAACTGGACACATCACGTTGCATAACGCCTAGCCCAGCCTCCACCGCACCCTCTTGTGACAGAAGACTTTGACATGCAGTTAGACACCCAGACAGTACTGCATCTGTCCCACACTAGCAGTTAAGGCTACATAAACCACAATCCTCAAAACCGTTCAAAAAGTAACACGAAGATTTCTTTTAAATACAAGAATCAAGGTAAGCTTGTAGTAAACGTCCTCATGTATCCTGTATTTCTTTTATCAGGTGTTTATTTTATGAAAGTTGCTAGATAATCATTAAGCTAGGCTATATGTGTATTTGTGCTCAATATCTGGATATTTAAATAGAGAGCCTAGGAGATATGGCAGATTGCAAATATTGTTTTGAAGTTGTCTCATCATAAACTTGTCATACTTGTGTAGTGGTTGTGGAGTGCAGGACAAAACCAGTGAATGTTAATTTAACAGATGCTTTCATACAAAGTGACATACAAGGGGGCATTTGACCCTGTGACCTTTTGATCTGCAGACAGATGCTGTACTTACATTTTCATGAAAATTGTATACAAAATGTTACTATAATTAGATCAGTTTGGTGTCGGAAGCACTGGGAACGCTTAACTTCTCAGGGCTTCTTACTGGTTAAAAATGACTAAATGTGGTTGTTTTGCGCTCGTTCAACTGATATACTCCTGATATGTGCAACATGCATTGTGTGTGTTCTCAGCTTCTTTATTTGTTTGTTTGTTTCCTGTCAGGAGGGATGGAGATCTGACCAGCTGCATGAGCTCAGCTATGTCTGAGACGACCAGTTGCTCCCCCTTTCACAAGCAGTGAGTCTCCCCCCTCCCCCTCCTCCTCCTCACCCAGCCTCCTCCTCAGCCAGCCTCCTCCTCCAAAACCATGTTTCCTCCTGGAGGCTCCGTCTACCTGGCCCACACGGCCCACTGGCAGCTCCTGGGCCTCATGGTGGGGTGTGTGGGCTGGATCCTGACCATGGTCACCGCCGGCATCAACGAGTGGAGGCTGTGGTACGTCTCTGACGTGACGGTGGTGACCTCGGGGCTGGCCTGGGTGGGCATCTGGAAGGCCTGCTTCTACAGCCACGCCCTGCCCACCCTGGAGGTGTGTCGGAACATGGGCATCTCCGAGGGCTTCGTCCCCCTGGAGATCTCGACGGCGCAGGTGTTAGTCATGCTGGCGGCGGCGATGGGGCTGGCGGGGAACGTCGCCGCCTCCTTTGCTATGAGGAACGTCTACCACGTGGTGGAGAACCGCGACAACACCAGGCTGCTGTTCTCATTGGCCGGCACCCTCTACATCCTCACGGGGTCGTGTTCCTTGTTGCCATTGTTCTGGAACATGAGCTCGGTGCTGACCAATCGCACCATCGACTTCCCGCCGGAGTTCCAGCTGCCCTCGGCGCCGGTCAGACAGGAAGTGGGGCACGGCATCGCAGTGGGGATCTTCGCATCCGTCCTCGTTCTGGTCAGCGGGTTGCTCTTCCTGTGCTACAAGGTGCCAAGCCAAGCGCTGACGTCCAAGACCCGGCCTGAAGACAAGGACGCTCTGGGTGCGTCCGGGTCGGAGACAGTCGTGTCGCGAGGGCCTACCTTACAGAGTAGCGGCACGGAGGGTCGTCTGGGGAGGGACAACCCCACCTTTAAGGCAGAGGAGGACTTGTAGTTTCCCCCCTGAGAGGATGGTACGGCCCAGACACAGGCCTGAGAGGATGGTACGGCCCAGACACAGGCCTGAGAGGAGGAACCTTCCAGAACCTCTCATCTGTACTACAGTACTACCAAGACGCAAAGACTGACATTGATGTTTGATTTATTGATGCCTTTCATCATGACTAACTTCATGAGATCAAGTCTTTTTTAATGCGCGATCTTGATTTTAACGATTTGTGAGCGATGAAAGGTGAAAAGAACAGGAACAGATATGCTAGATACATTTGACTCATGCTGTAATCCATAAATGTTTATTCCGTTTACCAGCCGTCCCGCTGATTTAATTCTTAATTAATTCAGTGGCACCTCCCTTCAGTGTTGCTAGCCTTTACAGGAATGCTCTTTGAATAGCTCTCATTTCCTAATTTTTCCAACTGCGATCTTGTGACACATTAACTGAGGAAAAAAAAAATCACTGTGAAAAACATGTTTTTTTTTTTTTTATAAACTTCATAAACCCTTTTAATCCCCCCTGATTACACCGGAGGGGAAATAATAATTTACTAATTAGATTAGGGATTTAATTTCTCAGCATGAGCTTGTGCCTTTTTCTGGCAAGCATGGATTAACAGTGAAACAGCTATTGGACACACAGTTCAGAGATGAACATCTTATCTCAGACAATCTCCAGTATCAAATCTATCTTAGATATGATCCAAGGGGGCGTAACCATGGCGTTTATTATACCCTGACGGCAGGAGTCCAAAGGGAAGAGCCGATGGGCAGGTCCCTGGGAGCCGGTCATGTGACTGGGGTCCTTGGAGAGCGGGCACGTGAGACCCCAGCTAGACTTTGGAGAGGGGGCTGCATCACTGTGGTGATTGTTGCCAAGGAAGGCACGTGCACACACACACACACATACGTACACGTACGTGGATGCAGACACACGCACACACACTCTGGTGCAGTGGCTCGCAGCACCTCTCTGGGGGTGGCTGGCTGCTCAGAGACAAAAGGGTTTCTTCAGAAGAGTCCGGCTCTTTGTCGGGAACACAGGCCTCAGAAGTGGATAACCTGCCCTCTCATCTACTTCAGCTACCAGGCTGCCTGCGTAGCTCTGCAGACACTCACAACCCTGTTGTGCTGCTGGTGCTGCAGTATTGAAAGGGAGGTGCCTTGAACTCAAGCACTGCTGTTGAGAGTTTGATATTAAAAGTCTTTGCTCGTGTCGAGGCGTCCTTGTTCAGAGGGAGTCAACTGTGCCGTTTTTTTTTACCTGCGAGCAAGGTACACATTCTGAAACTTCTCCATACTTGTTTTGGGGGAGTTGCGCTTTCTCCTCCTCTGTCTTTCACACAATGTTTCTCTCTCTTCATTAGTCCATTTCTCATACACGTACGCACACAAACACATTATGACCTTTTAGATAAGCGCAAACGGCAGCCATGGATTGGCTGACGCTGATCTAATCTGTTTAGTTCAGCACCACTTATCAATGATGACAAAGGATATGTGATAACAGACAAATGGAAAAAGAAAAACCAAGGACCAAAACAGGAGGAGTGATAGGAATATTCTCAGTACTACAGTATCATGGTTAACCCATGTGCTTCCTTCGGGTCACATGACCCAAAGGTTCATAACGAACCATCGTTGTGTTTACCCAATTGTACCCAATACAAAAACAAATAAAAATAATTTTCTTTTAACCATTGCAATGTGGGGGGTCTGAGACAGCCCGACGGTGGGTTACAATGACTGATGGGTCAGAATGACCCGAAGATAACACAAGGGTTAAAAACCCATCCATAAATTAAATTGTGGTCATCATGACCTTTGTAACTGCATGATATGACTCTGGGAAGGCCACATGATACTTTGCAGTTACAATCTCATCATAAAGAGATTAAAAAACGCATATGCGACTCAATAAACTGATACGGACAATATTTCACTTCCAATGAATTTATGTGGGAGGTTGTTGACCAAAGGCCATAGCCATGGAGTCAACATTGGGGGGGAAGAATATTTTTTTTTATGATAATTTCAGACAGCGTGTGTGGTTGCCTGTCATAGCGTAGCACATTAATATTTTTATATCAATATATTGGGGGAGACATTTTGACCAGATTTGAATATTGGGGGGGGGGGGGGGGGTCCCCCAGTATTTATTATGATTACGGCATGTGTTGACCCATAATACAAATGCTGTGTCATCAATTAAAAACTTTTCACATAAAATGTAACTGCTCTTTGTACTTCACCTACACTACTGTTTAGAACACAGCCCTAAATAAGATGGAGAAATGCCAGTGCTTCCATCACACAAGAGGCACGTAGCAATCTCAAGCAAGTATCTCGATGCAATTAGCAAGTTGTTTTGACTGTGTAGTTTCTGCTGGTATCTGACCCCACATCAGCCTATCTGAGTGGCGTCAGAGAAAACTTCTGGACCAACCCCTTCATTTCCTGGCCCCGGACCAAACCTGGGGGTAGGGGGGGGTTACATCTGTGGTCAAGCCAGAGGATGTGTATAAACTCTCTTATAAAGATGACCATCAACGGGATTTAACGACTGTGGACCATGAATGTGAAGAGAGAGAGAGAGAGAGAGAGAGAGAGAGAGAGAGAGAGAGAGAGAGAGAGAGAGAGAGAGAGAGAGAGAGAGAGAGAGAGAGAGAGAGAGAGAGAAAGAAAGAAAGAAAAGAGAGAGAGAGAGAGATATGTAAACATGTATATAAACAGAGAGAGTATACAATGTTCCCAGCTGTGCCCCCTGACCTGACCCTGGCAGATCTTTGCAGCCGTGTCAGAGCGAGGGCCGTGAGGCTGCCTGCTCTGCATTCTTCACAGGACACATTGCTCATTAGAGCGTTCATTAAACACAGCTTAGCCCAGCGACCGACCAGGAAATCTGAGGGAATTAGGCTCCCGCTGGGTCTCCTCCACAGGAGACACCCCTGACAGGCTGGGCTTGGTCTCTCACTGTTCAGACACATCCAGAGAATTCCTGAGATCACTCAGAAGGATGTTTTCTTACATATAAGGAAACTAGGTCGCAGTCGATTTGGACATGTACAATTCTTATTGTTTTGAATATTATTTTTGTAGAATTTTTAGGTTTGCTTATCATGTATATTGTTTTATTTTCAAGGAATCACACTTCCCAGATGGACTTGAATAGAGTTGAAATGTACAGTAATTGACCTTAGCCCATGTTGGGGAGTGAGCACGGTGTAGAATGGCTTACGACTGTCAACTTGATCACTAAGCAACAATGGTTTCCACACTGCATTTGACAGCAAGAGGGACAGTGCATTGAGGGAAACTTAGAAACTGGTAAACATTGAAGGGCTGTCACATCCCTCAGAGTCCAAATAATAAATCATGATTTTTTCAGCTCACAAGTAAAACATATTAAAAAATAAACATCAATAACAACAACAAAAGGAACGACCAATTGATCATATCTGTATAAATATCTTTATATGAATCAAGTACTGCAACTTTGAATACATAGCTGTACTGTACAGTGCAACACATACTATAGAAGCCTACTCATAATAACACAGTGTTTGGGATAATGTTTAGGTGGGTTATGATCATAAGGTTGCTATTGCACGATACAAATGACATTGGTATCGTTTAGGTTGACAGATCAAGATCCTGAAGTCATTCGGGATGAAACAGCTAACAAAGAAAATTTGAATTGGATTCAGAACTGGAGAGCTGTAACCTAATTTCAAGTCCAGCACTCACCTCAGGTTTTTGGAGGTGTTTGGTTCTGTGACAGAACCAGATAATTAACAGATAATTAATTGGTGACTGTTTTCAAACTTATTTCCGCAAAGATGCATACATATACCAAAGATTTTCATCACAGTTCAGGCTGATCATTCAAATGTCCTTTTACCTGCTCTCAGAAAACAGAACTCCTAAAGGTCTGATTTCCAGGTGGATTCTGGGTAGTTTGTCTGAGCCACCAGCTCTCCTCCATGACACGAAGCCGAGTACCAAAAGTATCAAAAGATGTCTTGGAAAGCCCTCCAAGGTTGAAGCCAAGCCTGTGCACAATTCCTCCGTCCCCCCGCCTCTCAAACATACTCTGATCGTTTCTTCGGGGAGGGATCAACGGCCTGGACCTCGTACCTCCGCAGCACCGCCGAGGGCAGGGGCTCCGTCTGGCAGCACAGGCTGGAGGAGACGAGCAACAGGCCAGCCACCAGGAGCAGGAAGCCCCCTGCCCACCCGCAGAACAGGGCGTCTCCGAACTCCCAGCGAGGCACCACGTCGGGCACCGTCTCGTCGAAAAAGTGCAGCACGGTCAAGTGGGCCTCGTAGGACACGGGGACCAGGCACAGCAGTCCAGACACCACCCCCAGGACCCCACCCGCAACCTTGAAGGCCCGCTTAGCCCTACGGCCTCCCTGCCCCTTGCAGCTCTTGATCAGGGACAGCCCCGGTATGGCTAACAGGAGTCCCAGCACACCCATGGACAGGGATAAGCACATGAAGATTCGCGCCAGCTTGATGTCGTGGGTCAGGCCCAGTAGGGTGTCGTACGCCCGGCACTCTGTACCGCCCACTTCCTGCACCACGCAGGTCTCCCAAAGGCCCCTCTCGTAGCTCTCAATAGCCAGCAGTGCCGTGGATTGGGTCTGCCACTGGGGCATGAGGGTGCAGGCCAGTGCGCACAGCCAGGCTCCCGTGTACACAAACATCCCCAGCGCCTCCAGGATGCAGACGCAAGGTTCCATGGTTCTCCTCTCCCCCCGGGGGGCCTCCTCGCTCGACAGACCCACAAGAGCTCTTCTTCTCTGGGTCGCAGCGCGACTGGAGAGGGCCCTTCCAGCGTTTCAGATCGGGACGGAGGCTTCTCAAAAGCACCTGCTGATTAGAGTTGACCAGTCCGGCGGCGTTGGAGCTGGGAGCTGTTGCACAAACAGTTCCCACTCAGAGAAAGCACACATCTTCTGCGGTCGGGAGGAAAGGGTCTCTCTGACGTTTGGCCCTCCCCTTTGTGGTGTCCACTGTTTCTGTTGCTGTGCCAATAGGCAGAGGAGGGGGAGGAAGGCAGGGAGGAAGGCAGGGAGGCAGGCAGGGAGGCAGGCAGGCAGGCAGGCAGGCAGGCAGGCAGGCAGGCAGGCAGGCAGGCCGGCCTTCCACAAGATCATTGACAACCCAGTACATCTCCTCACTTAAATTCCACATGGGACACTATTAAATGCAGACAGGATGTTAAAGGTTTACTGACACGGCATTTACGCCTCATTTAGATTTGAGATGTTCTTTGCTGTAATTATATTTCAGAGAAAACGGTAGTCTTTCTAAGAATTTTGACTGCTGTCATTCATGTTGGTGATATTGGAAGTTAACATTTCTGTGATGTTGCTCCGAGTGTGTATTTTAAAGGCTGAGGGTTGTCATTGTCAGGAATAAGAAATGTTTAGATCTCCGAGAGAGGTTTCGATCACACTTGTTTTTATGTGCTGTGCAACATAATTGTGTTGGTTGAAGTGTCACAGGATTGCGAAGGGAAAACAATTACACAGACAGAAATTGTGAGGTAACAAAATGCAACAAGTTTGTTTACAGTACACAATCATTTGAAAATGTGAGGGGGTGGGGAAAGATAATCTTGAGGTGGGGACTAAATCTCCCCACCAACAGAGATAATTTTAATTCCCAGAGTGCATCACACCAAGGAGTCTCTTTGATGTCTAAATTCCAAACTGAGACAAAACTCAATCTAATGATGAATCAAATAAGTCAACCTTATTCAGATCATATAGGCCTACTGTACCAAAACCATGAATGACCTTTGATGTTACTAGAGTCGTAATATTACTGGACATGCTCTCCATTTAAGCTCAACAGGCAACTGATCCTGTTTGTAAATCACAAAATAAAAATATAATCCTTGTAATTCAGCAAGTACATGGAATTAAGAGCTTTCGCATGAAGATCATGAGTTCATTTGAGTAGGTTTTTGGGGGAAATGGTTTTACCTATAATGTGCAAGGTCTTGAGACCGCAAGCATTTAGTCGCATGGGATTGAAGGAGATTGAGGGAGAAACAACAGTGTTTATTGTGTGTAAGAACTCCGATTTGAACACTACAGCGCCTGTGAGGACTGGAAGTAGGAGTTTGAGACAGAAGTATATGACGCCAGGAAATCTTTCTCAGCCGTAAACACTCAGTACACCACACTCAAACTCACACAAGCACACATGCATAAGACCTCTATTCTGTTAAATCCCTCCTCCGTCGGGCAATACAAAGCTATAGCTACAAAGCTCAGCTGACTGTCCCGATGCCCTGACAGGGGTTGTACGCCTGCTCGATTGCGCACTTGTACAACACTCTTGCATGCTGATTTGAGTTAGTCATAGATTCAAACCTCTGATACCCAACCCGACAGTTGTTAAAGTATCAGTGCTGAAAAACTACAGGCTACAAACTTGATGGCGATCTTATTTATGACACTATATTGTGTTGTGACATGAGAGCGTTTGACTTAATCATTAACTTTGCTCAGTCAGTATAGCAGTATGTAAAACATGCAAACCACTTCACTATGTTAACGCATTTTCATTAATGGGGGAAAAGTGAAAGAAATAAGATGTTAGTCAACCGGAATTGCTTCAATCTCTTCTGAAACGACCAGTGCGTCTATCAGAAGCTAATAAAAACGTGATTGATCAACAGATGACCATGACATTTTATTTAGATTATTTTCGTTGTTGAGCCTGTGTAGTAGAGATGTTGGACTAGTATGCACTGTTATGAGTCATGGTCAACTGCGTCGCGTTCTCGCCGGTGGAGAGCACCAGTACGACACCCAGTTTAAAGTATAGGCCTCTACGATCGGCGAGCCAGAAGATGGCACTATTGCATCAACTGAAACGCTTCTCTAAAACTGCAATTTGCGAGGCTATTTGTGCATGGCAGAAGAGTGGACAGTTTGCAGGTCCCCAAACAAAGGATAGTGCAGTCTATACTGTTTTTATTTGGCCGCTATCAGTGTGTGAAATTAAAACAGTTAGATGGCCTACCAACAAGACTGTTCGCAATATTTAGGTTGACAACAAGGTACAATCTGTATAATTGTGATCAATATTATCAACAAAAGCTTGTTATTTAGTTGTATTTATTAAGGCCTATGACAACCTCTTGAGAGAGGTAAAACTACATAAGTCATTATTGTTCTGTAATGTTGCTCAAAATGTAGGCCAATTGCTTAAATATTTCAGAATGCATGAAATCATTGGGAATATTGAACTCTAAAACAATGTATCTTCAACTTTTAGTAAAGTAGGCTAGCCTACATTATGATATGCATTATTTTATTTTATATTTTAGAGTAGCTAGTGTATTGTAACAGTTAAGAGATGAGGTCAGAATGATGATTACAAAACATGTAGGCTAGTCTATTCAAAACATATCCAATGAGGTTTAGCAAATCCCTCACATAATAACATGATTCCATTACAAAAAAAAATAACAAATTATACTACACAGATTCATCACTTGAGAGCCTGGAAACATGGTATCCTATTGGACAGAGCCACTCGTTCACTCGTACGTTCTCCGTTTATGTAAATTTCCTTTGCCCGAATATGGACTCGATGGAATGAAATATGGTAGGGCAGGCGAACATGGAGGACCGAGGCTCGTGAGAGCGTCGCGGTAGTTTTTTGGGAAAAGTAGATGCATTTCGGGCTGCTTCGTTGAAGTTGTGAATCTCGGCGGAATGTTTTTGTAGTTATCTAGACAGTGCAAAGAGAGAGTTTGTAATGTTGTGAAGGGAAACTTTTCGGAGAAAGGGCAGGGGGTCTGGCGTCAGCAATAACCCCCTCACCATCCCAACGCTATGCCGTGGGTGAGCAGCAGTAAACGAAGAGAAAGCTCGGAGCTGCCGCTACCCGCGGGCTGGGAAGAAGCACGGGATTATGACGGCAGAGTCTTCTACATTGACCACAACACTCGACAGACTTCATGGATTGATCCTAGGGACAGGTAAAACGAAGTAGGGATGCATGAACGCTGTAAAGTAAGGGATTTAACTCATCTAACTTTGAGTCAACGTTCTGAGATCTCATCCACAGGATGGAGTGTTGAGGGCGGAGGGTCTCGAGAAGCGAAGTCAGCACAGCAACAAGTTTGCCAAGTTTGTAATGTTTTGCCGGGAAATCAAAACAGGAGTGTCTCGACTTTTCAGTGCGTAGCCTACTTCCAGATTTTAAAGACCACTATAGCCTGTGCTGTTAAAATTATTAACGCCTTCAGAAGGCAGTGTCACTTCTTTATGCTTTGGTAACCTATGTTTAAGTTGACAGGATGTAAATTTATGTTATGCTGCGTGAACAACTTGTTCTGTCACTATTACAAATAATGACACCACCTCAATTTATTCTTCCAGAGTTTTCTGATTCCGCATAGTTTGGATAGGCCTATAGCCAACGTTATTTACGTTTTCAATTCTTCGTTGATTTAATTGTATAAATAAACCCAGTCAGCTCTGTTTTAATCAAATCAATCAGCTGAAAATAATTACAGCAGACCTGATCATCACATGTGCGACTGGCAAATCTTCCAATCACTTAATAACAGATTGAGAATTTCATTGTTCAGTAACATATTGTATTTACACTTTCTTGTTAATACAACTCAAATTGAAGAGATTATGAAATACAATAGATAGTTCCTATTTTAAGACGTTAATAGTTTTTTTGTAATCCCCACCGTGTTTTTGAAACAACCACATCCCGGAATTGCATAAGCACATTATACTACAACTCCCAGAGATCTCTGTGGAGGTATGTCAAGAATGCTAGTTGGGCCACTTGGAAAGCTGCAACTGCAAGGATGTGCTTTGGAGGGACTTAGATTTCACCAGCCCAGAAAACGGCGCGAGTTTGGGGATTTACACATACTTCAAACAACTTTTTGGTTTACAGAGTAATCTTGAAGAATAATAGTGAAGCTCTATAAAGTTGGTGCAAATGGTGCACAATGAAGACATTAACCATGTAGGCTGTATAAGAGTAGCATGGCTACAGTGGTGGATAAATAAGAAACATTTGAACCTCTCAAAGTTTCAGTTTAAAGGCTTGTAAAAACGTTTAACATGTTGTATACAAACAGAAGACGCTCCCACTGGTATTTTTTTCTTTTTTTTTAGCAAAGGGATTGAAGTAATTTCCATATCTAGATAAGAAAACCTGATCTACTTGAAGTCTCCCCCCACAAGTCATAAGATTTTCCATTGTTTTGTGAAGCTGATATGATTCTGAGAAATCTGAAATCTGAAACCCATCTGAGGGGGTAAATACAGTTTTACAGTTGGTCTGTCTCTTACAGTCTCTTGGTTACTATTTAGCATACCATTCATTTTTTTTCTTTATGAAAAAACGGCTTTGTCTAAGATCACTCAAGGTGAGATGAGCCTGAGTTTAATTTTGTGACAATTTTGATACATCAATCTTTCTCTGGGAGGTGAGAGAGAGACACAGAGAGAGACACAGAGAGAGACACAGAGAGAGACACAGAGAGAGACACAGAGAGAGACACAGAGAGAGACACAGAGAGAGACACAGAGAGAGACACAGAGAGAGACACAGAGAGAGACACACAGAGAGAGACACAGAGAGAGTGAGAGACAGGGAGTGAGAGACACAAGAAGAGAGGGAGAGAGAGAGAGAGAGAGAGAGAGAGAGAGAGAGAGAGAGAGAGAGAGAGAGAGTGAGTGATAGGGAGTGAGGGATGTTAGTGGACAGACAGGGCTTTCCAGGGTCAGTGTGCCAGGAGGCAGGGGATGGAGGGTCAGAATGGAGCTGGACTGGTGAGGTGACAACTTGTAGTGAAAAGTTAGATGAGTGTGTGAATGCACTACACAGTCACCTGGGAAACCACAGGACCTGCTCTAGGAAGAAGCAATGTGTCACACACACTGCATAGTCTTTGTGATGTCCTCGTTCACACACACAGGAGCAAGTCTGCTGTTTTCAGCCTTGTCAGGTACCAGACTCATATTTTGAAGGAACCCACATGTCGAGATGAGACCCTATCTGGGCCAAATGCAAAAGGAAGTTTGATAGTGGAGGCTGCCCTGGCCCTGTAGCCTTCAGAGGCCCTGGAGACTGTTCCCTGCCTCTGTTGCCCCTCTATCCGTGGCCCCTCCATCTCCAGAGCCTCCTGCCTCTGTCCTTATCAGCAGCCCTGAGGCCCGGGCCCCTCCGGCAGCCCTGCAGTTGAACAGTTTTGTGGGGCTTTTTTGTTACTGTGGAATGAGCGTTATGTCAGGCATGCCTACACTAATGCCCAGGGGCTCTGCTTGTGGGCGGCCCCTGACAAAGCAGCAGAACAGAGACAGTTCCCACGTGCCTGCCCCCCTCTCGCCTCACCCTCCAACCCAGCCTCATCCCCGGCCCCAGCCCACTCCATCATGGCCCCAGCACCAGCCTCATCCCTAGCCCCCTCCAATCATGGCCTCAGCGCTTAGCCCCAGCCCCTGCCTCAACCCCTGCCTAAACCCAGAGCCCCAGGCTCAGCCCCAGCACTGGTCCCAGCCACAGAGCCCAGCCCCAGCCTCGTTCCCAGAGCCCCAGCCTCTTCCACAGTCCCAGAGCCTCAGTAGTTCTTCTTTATTAGCTCTGTTGTGCTTCGAGCGCGGCCGGCCTGCCGCTTCGCCAAGGGAGGCCTTTATACGTGGCCACAAAGCTCACCAAATTCAATTATTCTGGAAAGGGTGAGCCGTGTTTCCAGCGCCTAGAGGTTATTCACATGCGCCTGAATCCCTCTGCTGTTCTGCTTCTCCCAGTGTTTTCATTATCACCGCTCTTTTCTCTCCTCTGGTGAAGAGGGAGGTTACCAACGTGCCATTGTTTCAGCGCCGTGTCACTTTGCCTGTGTGGTTTGTGTGTTCTGTTTCCTGAGAGAACAATGCGTTTGCCTGTCTCCTTCCATACAATCCCTGTTCAGACAACAAGCCATTGTGCTCCGTGAAACTTAAGCGTTTTTGACTCCAAAACGGCACACTTTGAAATGTGCTTTTGTTCCATGGTCGCTGCCTATACAGACCAGGATCCCCTGCGTTCTCCTGTCAGCCTACCAACCTGCCCAGAGCTCACATGTAGAATGTATGTATCTAAACATGGATGTACTATGTGTCTGGGCGTACTGTAGAATAGTGTACTTGGATAGTATAGTGTCTGCCTACCAACCTGCCCAGTGTTCACATGTAGAATGTATGCATGTCTGAATGTGCGGTCTGTATATGTTTGGGGCATCCGGCCTGAAGGAGTGGGAGCCAGCTGTGCCAACGTGCTCATTAGGCATGAACGTATCTAGCTGAGGATGCATTAGTAGTGGTAGAGTAGTATTCTTTAGTATAGTGTAGTAGTGTAGTGATGTAGTATAGGGTTGTACAGTGCAGTGGTGTACAATAGCGTAGTTGTATAGTATAGAATAGTGTAGTTGTGTCGTATAGTGTTATGATATAGTGCATTGTTGGAGTGGTGTAGATTCATATAATAATGTTGTGGTATAGAAAAGTATATTATAGGATAGTGAAGTGCAGATGTAGTCATGCAGGAAGTCTGTTATGAGGCCGGTAAACAGGCAGCTCCTCCCATTCCCGGCTGCACAGTAGTTGTCCCTGTGTTCTTTACACACGCGTTAAACCGAGGGTTTTTACAAGAGAGAAATTCTACGGCTCGTAACGAAGGATGTCATCCTTTTTCTTCAACTCAGACGGGCCTGTCTGGGCTACCCCCGTCCCCCGTTCCCCTCCCTCCTAGACTGCCACCCCACCCTCACCCTCCACCCCAAGAGATGAGACGCCATCTAAATGTGTGCGTCACACAGGGAGACGGCTTGTTCAGGCAGCCGGGCTACTTATAGGAGTCCTATTTTCATCAGATTCTGCTCATAACGGGGTCTGGGGATGTCAGACGCTGCCTGGCCTCTCCGCTCCCAGCTGCTCCAGGGTCTAAAACGCTGCGCCTGCTGACTCCCTCTCTCTCCCAGCCCGGCGCACATAAATGACATTCCTCCCAAAGTTGTTTTCACGTTTCTTTTTTAACCCAGAATGGAATTTTTAGACCAACACTTGTGGCCTTCTTCTTTCCCGGAGGTTGTGTGTCTGTCAGGCCCTCTGGAGCGAGGCTCGTCCCGCATATTTCTGTCTGAACCCGACCCGAGTCCGAGAGAATATAGTAACTGAGCTCGACCCGAACGCGACAGGCGTTCTTTTTATTAATGTCCGAAACAAACCCGAGTCAGGCGCAGTTAATGCGAGCTGAGGCACTGCGTTTGACTCACAGACAGTAATTCCATCATTTAAATTCATTTTTTACACTATAATTCTTGTGAAAGAACCGTTTAATCACTATGTCAAGTAGGCTAGCCCAGCTGACGTGACCAAAACGGCTATACCCAAACAGGAAGCATACCCAAACAGGAAGCATACCCAAACCCCCGACATGTAGTTCCAACAGGTCCCATGGGGATCAGGTCGGGTAGCCCTCCTCTACTCTGCAGAGGCGCTAACAGCAAAATCTGGAATGAGGGAGAAACCGGACAGTTATTTCTGGTGTGTTACAGTTTAAAATGGGCCGTACAGTAAATAGCATTCAGCCCTCATGCCCATCTATGACAGCATCTATCTTGGTGTCGCCACATTTGTTGTGTTTTTTTTTTTGGGGTGTCAACACATGCGATGCTAGTTATTCAGAGGTCAAGTCCTCCTCCTTATTGTGGACCTCAGCATCAGCAGCTTGCTGTCTGAGACGGAGTACACCATCTGCATCTCTCATTACATCCTTCCGCCAGCGTGACACCTCTCAACTCGTTCCATCCGTGTTTGAGGATCTTGCCTGTTGTGAGGCGAGGGTAGCCCGTGCGGCGAAACCAGGAGCTGCGCGCGTCTGTGTGCCACTGGTAAACGTTCCCGACCTGAACTGTGGTCATAACTTGAACCGTCTGACAGAGCTGTATGGGACGGTTTGCCCAGCAGAAGCCACGCCCCCCCATCCATGGCAACCATGTCTAGCCTGAACTCCCACGCGACCAAGACAGACCGCACCTCCGTGCCATGGCGACAAGTAGTCTAAATGAACAGAGTGGATGAATTAAGGCTGTAAAAAACGGCAATAAAGTTATACAGACCTGATCGACTGGCGTGGCAGTCAACAGGGACAGGAGCTCCTTTCAATTTTTATTAGCTGTTTAAAAACATGTGGCCTGTTAAAGACTTGAGAGCTGTTACTGTGATCTGGCGGCCCCGGGGGGGGGGGGGGACACGGTGTCCCAAATCCACAGCATTAAAACACAGCCTCCCGCCTCCTATAATTAAGTTTAACTGGGAATATTATTTTTAGGGGCAGCATTCCGTATGAGGAATGCCTCGGCCTGTTGTTTGGAGCATCTTAATTTGCAGCCGGAATGCAGCTCTGGGCCTTTGTTGTCGACGAGGCCAGCGAGGACTGAGGAGTGGTGGGGATGGAGAGGCAGACAAGGCCTCGTGGCCCAGACTCTAGTTTCACATGCCTTTCCCATGCCCCGGGCCCCAGGCACCCAGAGGGGCCCCCGCTACAGATAGAAATACCCTCTCGGAAAAACCAAAGACAGCATGCAGCACAGATTATTATAGAATTAGCAAATGTCTCTCATCGTTAGCGCGTACGTGTTGGGCTGAAATGGCGAGCATTATTAGCTCCCACACTCCAAATCCAACAGCGGCATGGTCACCCTTATAGAATGGCATTCTCGCAGCCTTGGGTGGAAGAGCACATCCACGAATACTCATATAGTACTATTATCATCGCACATGCAGATAGAACAGCGTGGAGGATTACTGACAGTGACTCACTTGTACCATTTCATGGGGATGTTTTAGAAAAGGATTGCTGTCTGACTCTTTATGATGCCAGACTATCTGTCTGTGCAGCCTTGAACTGTGAAGATGCTTTGGAATCTCCGAAGGGCACCATGACCCACTTGAAGGTTTTTCTTTTATCCCTTGTGGTATTTTCGTGCAGCTTAACTCAGTTCTACTATTGGCCTGGACTGGTTTCCTCACTGGCTTGAGAGGCATGTGCCCAGGTGTCGCCGTGTGTGACAGGATTGGCTGCTGGTATCGTCAGCCTCTTCGGTTGACCGTTATTGAGATGGCGTTCGGTCTAGGTCTAGATCCATGTTTGTGAGCCTGTGAGTTTGAGTGGGCTAAGACTTCCTCTCAGGATGTGGGCGGAGTTCTGTCTCTGTGGAGCACTGTAATGTTTCTGTCTCTCTCTCTGTAGAAGGAAGGTTTTTGATTTGCCCAGGTTAGAAGTCCCATCCCCTCCTCTCTGCCTTCACCTCTCCTCCTCCTCGGTCCTCTCCTCCCCCTACTTACCACCCCCCCCTCCCCTCTCTTCTCCTCTACACGGTGGTTAAACAGCCTCCCAAGACATGACTTGGCAGAGCTGGAGCCGCTGTCACAAGACTGCGTAACAAACCAAACATTCAGACTTTCTCTTCCTCAGATGTGTGTGTGAGAGCCCAGCTCCTCTCCTCTCCCCTCAGGGGGCTTGTGAGAAGGGCAGCTCAATACCGCTCTGTTTCGCTGCCCTGATGTCACACTGCTCGCTTCCCAGAGTCACTCGTGTTTTGATTCTCTGGTTTTATGGCTGCTGTGTGACACCAACCCAACATTTTAGGCTGAGGTTGTGGTTCATGACTACACGTCGTCCCGGCTGGGACCGCGGGCAGCGAATGAACTCCTAGTGGATGGAATGGGATATTGGATAGACTTCAATTGACATGGGGCCTGTCGCGCGTTTCAAACGCACTCCACAAATTTGTTCTTCGTGTTTGCTTATCTTACGTGCGCTATAAAATGGATTACGTTTCTACATGTGTCCCGTCCACATAGTTGGTTCTTTACTTTGGGTGAAAACATACATTTAAATCCCACGTTAAACAAGGGGCGCCGTGGTTGAAATCCAGCGACTGTTTACTCAGGATAAAGGCCTTATGCGGTGGAGCCATTTGTTTGCTTTTGTCAAACACTCAGGGAGCAGACTGGCAGTGTGCTAGTGTTGGTCTTGTCTCTTCAGATCCATTTACATGTCCAGAACGCCTCTTAACACCCACTTCAAATGGAAAACAGAGCCAGCTGTGTGGCTCGCTGTCCCCGTTGTGATGGTCCTCTCTGCGGGGCTTGCAGGTGTGGTGTCGAGGGTAAATTGTGTGCCTGGTACGTGTCTGGACCAGGATACTGGGGACCACAGCTCGTACTGAAGCTGTATATGCTTTGTGTCGAACCTCTCTCTTTCTCTCTCGTTCTGTCTCTCCACGTCTTTCTGTTTCTGTCTGTTTCTCGGTCTCTTTTTTAGCTACCTCTCTCTGTCTGCCTCTCTCCCTCTCTGTCTCTCTCTCTCTGCCTCTCTCTCTCTCCTTCTATCCTCTCTTCCTCCCCCTGTCTCTTCTGGAATGTAGTGGAGGGAAAGAGGGCGAGAGACCTCTGTTGTGTGCATGCAACACCAGGAACAAGCCTGCTCCTCTCCCTGCATTGTGAGCATACTGCGGACGAAGGGGTTAACCACCCCGGCCCTCGTGTCTAGCCTGATGGATGGTTGTCAGTCAGACGTTACACTCATTCCTGTCATCAGAACATTACGCCCGGAGACAGATCGGCTCACATCTAAACTGGGAATCAACACGGAAGGAGTAGTCCTGCGAGTGATGAGTCTGGTTTACCGGGCGATTAGTTGTGTTGGGGTTAGATGTTTGACAGGTTTATGTTAGACGAGCACCAGATGTGGTGCTTCATGTTCTTCAGCTGTCCTCCAGACAAGGACCAAGTAGTCAATCACACATTGGGGTGGGACAGCTGTGGGACCTTCTGTGTTGGCACGCACACACATTTTAAAAATCTAAATAAAATAAGTCAGAGTCCGATGTTTGTTATTGTATAACACAAGCTGTATAGTATTGTGATCGAAATTTGCACAAATTCTAGTGAAATTCACCTAGTCGTTATCGAAGGGATTATGTTAGCCAAATACTGGATATTTACCATCCATAAATATGTGCCAAATGTCTGTCTGATTTCGTGCTCCTAACTCACTAATTGACGGTGCACAAGAGTACAGGTATAGGGAAAAAATGACATGGATTTAAGGAGAAATAGGTTTTGTTAATGTATAGTGTAAAGGCAAGTCGAATGGATTTGGGAAATGGGCCGGCCGGGATTTGATATTTTCGGAGCTGGAAAGAAAGACGTACTAGCAGTTACATCGATATTGCCCACATGATCATACAGTATGATCAAATATTGGGGGGACCGTGTCCCCCTGTCCCCCCATAGAATTACGCCTCTGCCTCCAGAAGACAAACACCCTGATCTTACACTGTGCAATAATCTGACAACTGTTCTGGGGACCTCAGAATGCATGTGGTAGACAGAGAACTACAGTGATCTGTGACACTGTCTTTTAGCTTCATGAGAGGAAGACTAGGTCTAATGTTTACAGTGGTGAAGGGAACAAAGAAGCATTTTAATGTTGAATGATCTCATGTCATGTAGCCCAATTAGTTGGTGTAGTTATGTTCGAAAGTTTGGCTTCTCTGAATAAAGAGACTTGTCTTGGACCGTAAAACTATTAGTAGGCCTTATTAATGTCAAGACTTTTACCTCAGGAATAAATTACGACCTTTCATGCAAGCCAAAAAGTTCCTTCAGCGTGGGAAACTCATTTGCAAGTGCTCATGTGTTTGAGAGTAACCTTTTTGAGAATTTAAAAGAAATAAAAATACTGCAAACTATTGAACACAAAAACAGAATTACCCCACTCCTTTCCCCCTTACACCGTCCAGCCCGACACTACAATCCACTTAGTCTTCACCTCCAACTATGTCACCCTCCCTCTGGTCCTAAGCTGTAGGACTCCCAATATGCATGCCTGCCTTTAAACAAGATCAGCTGGCTGTCTTCATAGCCAGAGCAGGAAGACACCAGACAGCTGATGAAGTCTCAGGCCTAACCAGTCCTGCACGAACAACGGCTAGTTCAGTTACATTTACATTTAGTCATTTAGCAGACACTCTTATCCAGAGCGACTTACAGTGAGTACAGGGACATTCCCCCCGCGGCAAGTAGGGTGAAGTGCCTTGCCCAAGGACACAACGTCCAGCAACTTTCTGATTACTAGCCCTATTCCCTAACCGCTCAGCCACCTGACTCCCTTAGTTAGGAGACAATCTGACAGAAGTTGGCTCGGGAAGGGAGGGGTGTGTGTGAAGGTGTGTGCGGCGCACCATGCCACAGTCCCAACAGACTGCCTCTGGTCTGCTTGTGTGCTGTGTTTACCTTTTCGCATGCTTTTAGTTCCATCAACCCTCCCCCATCCCCCTCGCCACTCACAGTCTTCATCGTAAATGAGAATGTGCATCGTGGAGATGCTAAAGTACTGTTGTGATGTAGGGAATGTTTGTGAACGTCTTCTCCGCACGCCAAGCTTTGCTCTGTCTAACCCCCGACCGAGCACAACTGCAGACTGGGAATGACAGAACATGCATTCATTGTGGTTCTCAAGGAATTTTCTGGATTTTTGAGATGCCTCTGAGAGTGTGTGTGTGTGTGTGTGTGTTTTCTTTCTCTTTTCTTTCTCTACCCTGTAATTTTACCCTCACTGCAAGATAAGAATGTGTTTTTGACAATATCCGGGTACATGACCTCTTGAATGACAAGTACACCTTTTCTAAATTCTATGAGTTCATATTACTGTCACTAATACAATAGGTGGCATTTCTCAACTCAAATGTTTATCACGGGAGCCTAGAGTGTGGTGTAGTATTACCATTTAGCATACCTTCTTTGTCCAAAAGCACACATACAGAGTGACTGTAGGATTCAAACCTGGGACCTCTGGACCTACAGTCTAGCATCTGAGCTCTCCCACCCAACAGCCACACAGACCCTCGTGGAGCAGCTGTGGGCGTGAGGTGTGTGTGTGTAGTGTGCTAGTCGTGACCCGGTTCTCTGCTCCTCAGGATCACCAAGCCCCTGACCTTTGCTGACTGTGTGGGAGACGAGCTGCCCCTGGGCTGGGAGGTGGTGTACGATCAGCAGGTGGGGGTGTACTACATCGACCACATCAACAGTAAGTCCCCTGCCGCACAGGAAGTTGGAAGGTAGAGTGTCTGAACACAGGAAGTTGTACAGGAGTAGGAGCGCACACTGTAGGAGTACGAGTAGGAAGGCAGAGTTTTGACTGGTGTTCTTGAATATCAACTAGAATCTTCTTTGTCCCTCCTGTATCTGTCCTGTGACCCTGGATGGTCTAAGAACCTTGGAGTGTATTGGATAGAGGGGGGGATGGGATCCTGGCCTACCCTCCTTCCTCACACAAGTCTTTGACAGCGAACCACAGATAGCCCAAATGGTCACTAGCATGAACTCGGTAAGGACTTAAACACGGAATCGGTCATCTCTGACCAGATCTCCACTGTGCTCCACCTGGCCCCTTTTAAGGGGAAGCGCACAGAACCTCTGGAATGTGTAGATCATGTGAAGCACTGGCCCGTGTGACCTTGCGGCAGACCACATGCTCTGACGCATGGCGAGTCACAGTTCCAGCAGGAGGCCTGGATCACCGCTGTCTGGCCTCACCTCCCACTTCACCTCCTTTACAGATACTTTTCTGTTCCCGATTGAAAACATTTCAAATTGTTATAAATGTAAGATTTATAACATAAAAAAACCCAACTGCTGTCCAGTGAGCTGTTTCACCAGCAGCTGTGACCTTGGCTCTGTTTGGAGCGCCTGGCCGCGTTCATTCATGGCTTTTGCAGGAAGTTTGTAGAGTTGCTGCTCCGGAACACGGGCTCCGTACTTCCTGTCCCCACCCGCGTCTCAGACGTGAGCTCACCGGCGGAGCTGCAGCTGATTGGCTGCGCCGCTCCTCCTCCCAGAACCCTCCACTGCGCACTCTGCTCCATTGAGAATTAGAGAAACAAGTTCTACTCTCACAAGTCCACAGTAGCGCCAAAACACCGGGACGAGTTGTTACTGTTGACCTATACACACAAAAAGAGCAGTAGGTGTGTGTTTATGAAATAGTTCTGCTGTGGGCTGGCTTCAACAGCCTGCATGTGATAACTGCTGCTGATATATCTCTCCCCCCCCCTCATCCTCTAATCTTCCCCCTGGTCTCCCTCCCCCTCCGCCTTTCCACCAGAGGTCACCCAGATCGAGAACCCGCGGACCCAATGGCGCCAGGAGCAGGAGCGCATGCTGAAGGAGTACCTGGTGGTGGCCCAGGAGGCCCTCAACGCCAAGAAGGAGATGTACCTGATCAAGCAGCAGCGCCTGGAGCTGGCCCAGCACCAGCTGCTGCTCCTCCAGCAGCTCTGCCAGGAGGACGGCCTGGAGCCCCCCAGCGGTAAGACAGGCCCCTCCTCTTCCTGCTACCACCCTCACAGGCCCCTCCTCTTCCTGCTAACACCCTCACAGGCCCCTCCTATTCCTGCTACCACCCTCACAGGCCCCTCCTCTTCCTTTTACCTCCCTCACAGGCCCCTCCTCTTCCTGCTACCACCCTCACCGGCCCCTCCTCTTCTGGTTATCACCCTCGCAGGCCCTTCCTCTTCCTGTTACCATAAATCTGGCACTTCTTGTTTTTTCTCCTCCAACTTGTGGCGAACATTCCTGCCCGTGTCTGAGTCCCTTCCCTTCCTACCTCCCTCCATCACTCTCTCTCTCACTTCCTCTCCCCAGCTGTCCGAGGTACTCCCCCTTGATCCGTCCCTGCCTCCCTCCCTCCCTTCCCCTCCCTCCCTCCCTCTGACTGGATTCCTCCCTCCCAACCTCCTGGTCTCCACCCAGCTTACCTTACACCTCCAGACAGGTTGGGTCTGGGAGCTCACCGCAGAGAGGAAGGGCCAGAGGAATGAACACAAAGGCTGCTCTATCACAGGACACTCTATCCCTCTGGCCTGCCCCTCTGTTGTGGTCACATCTGTCAGAAGACATCAAGTTTCTGTTTAAGCTGACCCCCCCCCCCCCATCTCTCTTTCCTTCTCACCCTCTCCTTTAATTTCTTGCTCTTTCTTGCTCTTCCTAATGTCTGATTCTCTCTCTCTCTCTCTCTCTCTCTCTCTCTCTCTCTCTCTCTCTCTCTCTCTCTCTCTCTCTCTCTCTGTCCATCTCTTTCTTTTTGTTCACAGCACTCTCTGGCTCGTCTTCAAATGCAAAATACGATCCTGACCAAATGAAAGCGGAAATGGCCGGTAGGCGTGAGCGGGTGAGTTGTTACAGCCGGAGAACAATGGGGCTGGACGTCACGGGCCGTCTGTGTGGCCCCGCAGCAGAGAGGGCCCCTCTGGGCACCAGGGCCAGGGTGTGGCCCCTGCAGGATATATACTGACCAGGGGCCTCTGGGAGGGGGGTCAGATCAGCTCTGGGGGTCACAGAGAGGCTAGGTCCCTGTCTCCAAGGCCGTGACGGGCCTCTCCTGGTGCTGAGCTCATGAAAAACGAGACCGTTGTTGTCATCTGCGTCGACAATCTGTCGCTACGAAGAGGAGGATTGTTGGGGCGGCTCTTTGATTAGAAATGCGTTGTCACGGTTAAGAGCTGATCATGAGGTGTGTGTGTGCTGCGTGTACGGTGTGTGTGTGTGTACGGTGTCTACAGCCGAGTGTGATGATGGTGATCAGAGCGGTGACACAGCCCCTGCTGGCTGTGGTGTGTCACCCTTGTGTGTGTCAGCCATGACGAGTTCTCTCTCTCTCTGCCTCCACAGCTGTCAAGGCTGAAGCAGGAACTGGCCCAGATGAAGCAGGAGCTACAGTACAAGGAGATGGAGTGGAGACCCTGCAAGAGTGAGTGTTCCTCCGCCTCTGTGTCAGTTTAACCCCTACCCACACACACACACACACACACACAACCCCCAGACCCGCCCTTCCTCCCCCTGCCCCCACCACTCTTCCTTCCACACAGTCTCACGCTCTGCTGTACCCCGGTCCCCAC